>NC_056596.1:1795266-1865266 GCF_018340385.1 Cyprinus carpio | reverse complement strand
GTGTATTGGATCCATGCAGCTCTTAAAGTGACAGCAGCCGAATATTCCTGCTGCTGACTGTGTGCTTAATATTAATCAAACAACAAAAGACAGAAAATCACTCACTGCTCTCGACTGAAGGACTTTTATAGCTTTAATTAAAAACAAAGGAAGTTTAATTCTTGGATGGATGGATGTGTTTTTAGTCTCTTGTGAAAAGGACAGCTGCTTTGAGACTCAGCCAGCGGTCATGTTCACAGTCCCAGAACACCTCCACCCCGTCCTGCCCCCAAAAAACACTAAAACACAGTTTATCTTGGTTGTTAACAGTTTCTTGAGGCATTTTTGCAATCTAAAAGCTTTGGCTACAATCCAGCCTCCAATCTGACATGTGAAGAGACAGCAGAGATGGCGTGTAGTCAGCCGATTCAAAACAAGCCAACGCTTCATCAGCGGCTGCTCGTCCAGACCGGCTGAAGTACGAAATCCCAGAGCTCTTATCAGCACGATGAATGAACGGAGTGTGCTGTTTTTCACAGAGCTCATAAAGATAAAATTCTTCTTTTTGGGGAGATGATTATTGACTTAACCATGATAGATAGTCAGCTCAAAGGAAGCAAAGTCTGTCTGGTGTTTTGCATTTCATCTTCAGGAGGAGCAGATCCAGTTGGCACAGATGAGAGAGAAGCTATTTATTACTGTTTAGCTGCGCAAAACGCAAGTATTCAAGGAGCTGCTGTTGTTGAGGGGTTGTTATTTCTTATCTAAGTGTTCAGATTTTTTACATGGTAGACGATAAATGGAGCCATAACAAAAGACAAGCACTGCAAAAATGTCTTAAGTCTCTGGGGTATATTTGTAGCAATAGCCAAAAATACATTGTATGGGGCAAAATTATAGATTTTTCTTTCATGCCAAAAATCATTAGGATATTAAGTAAAGATCATGTTCCATGAAGATATTTAGTAAATTTCCTACCGTAAATATATCAAATCTTAATTTTTGATTAGTAAAATGCATTGCTAAGAATTAATTTGAACAACTTTAAAGGTGATTTTCTCAGTATTTGGATTTTTTTGCAACCTCAGATTCCAGATTTTTAAATAGTTGTATCTCAGACAAATATTGTCCTCCTAATAAACCATACATCAATGGAGAGATTATTTATTCAGCTTTAAGACGGTGTATAAATCTCAGTTTCAAAATTTTTACACTTAAGACTGGTTTTGTGCTCCAGGGCCAAGAATAAGGTTTCTCTTTTTTTATCTTTTGTGTCTTTTTTGACTTTTAAAACATTCTCAAATGAATAGTTCACCCAAAAATTAAAATTTGCTGAAAATTGACTGAAAAGACGTTTTTAACTTCAAACTGTTGCTTCTTGCCAAAATATGAGTCCATAATAACGCTTCCTCCAGTGAAAAAGTCTGTCTCTTGTTGTCTCTCACATCAAAATCCACCCACATATTTGTTTAGAGCTGTTTTAGACTGTGCTTGATCTGTGCAGATTTCTCTCCTGATTCAGACAAGATTACTTTTTCAGTTTGAAGTTTAAAACGTCTTAATGCTGGATTTGTTTCAGCTTCTGTCTTCTCCAGATGTGAACTGATGGACTGGAGTGCTGTGGATTATTTGTGGATTATTGTGATGTTTTTATCAGCTGTTTGGACTCTCATTCTGACGGCACCCATTCACATCCATTGGTGAGCAAGTGATGCAATGCTACATTGCTCCAAATCTGATGAAGAAACAAACTCATCTACATCTCGGATGGCCTGAGGGTGTCTGAATTGTCAACAATTTTTTTTTTTTTTTTTTTTTTTATAGTGAACTATTCATTCAATAGCTAATTAATGTTATTTAGATATGTTAACTGGGGAATCGGACAAAAATACTTTTTAATTTTTTTTTTTTTTTTATCATTGAAAATGCAAGGAATAAACAAGGACCTCTGTGGTTGGTTCTCGATTCCACTGGTGGTGATTTGGGCGTAAAACATCAAACCTGCAGCCTGTTCTCAGAGCAGTTTATCAAACACTAAAGTTTGAAGGTGAATTTGCAGTCCAAGCACAATTTCTGTGGCTGTTTTAGAGTTGTTTTTCCAGGGGTCTCCATGGGTCAGTGTGCTCCGGCTCCACAGACCAGAGGAATTCCTAATCTGAGCGCAGCGCCTCGCTTGGTAATGCAGATAATGCCGTAGATTATCAATGACATGTTTATGGTTTAGATTTATATTTCCCCTCTAACAGGCAGTGAATGCTCCTTCTCTTTATGAAAATATATTTATGTCGGCTCGCAGTGCGCCGACTCTTTTCATGCTTGTGTTGGCGTTTCACGTTAATGATGACCTGTTTTTGTTTTGTGTGTGTGCTGGACAGTTAAATGATGACTTGCGAGGGCTCATAAACCGAGTATTTTAAATGAATAACCCATTCTGAAAGAAAAACACTAATGCATAAATGGCTGTTTCTGAGAATTTGTGTTAATGTCACATATTCTTTGATGTGCGCTGTTCTTGTTTACCCTTTCTCAAATGCATTTGATTTAGTTTTTTTTTTTTGTTTTTCAATTATTTATTTAAATAGGCTTGAAGAACCCTGACTGGGTGAATTTTATGAAGCATATCCAGGTCATATTTCAAACCAAAATGTATAGTGTCTCTTAAAGAGAAAGTGCTCTTAAATAAATAAAAAGCTCTTAAAGTGTTACATCAATTAATCTCTGTCCCTTCAAGTTAGTGCTAGATGATTGTTAAAGTCAGGCAAGTACAGGCAAATGAAATGTGTAATATATGATGCAATAAATAAATGAAATAAAAATGCTTAAAAAATTCTCCAGCAACCAGTATGTTGTGAATACATCATGCATCTCTATGGGAAATTATTTTTTTCATCAAGACCATTAAAAGTTTTTGCATAGTGATGCATATAATATAATCCAAAAAAAAAAAAAAAATATATATATATATATATATATATATATAGATATATAACTTAATCTTATTTTATTTCAGCTAGTTACCAACATTTCACATCAAGTTGATGGAAAATTAATAAAAAAAATATGTAGACATTAAAAAAAAATAATAATAAAATGACAAAAACACACAACAAAGTTATTCAAATTTAAGTAAAATGAAAATGAAAACAGGAAATAAAAAATAAAAACAAATTAAAAATATTTGGTAACACTTTATTTTAAGGTGTCCTTGTTGCACGTTACATGTACTTACTATTATAATAATGAATTATGCATAATTACATGCAAGCACCCCTAAGCCAAACCCTAATCCTAACCCTAACCACATAATTAGTACATGTAGTTAATTAATATTACTCAGTACTTAAATGTATAATTACACTGCAACAAGGACACCTTAAAATAAAGTGTAACCAAATATTTGCATTAACTATTATAGTATGTCAGTGATAACAAAACAACGATTTTGTGACTTTATTTTGATGACAATTAAATACATTTTCACCTCATTAATGAAAAAAAATTTAATAAAATATTAATTCATTCATTTGTTCATTTAATGCAAAAAAGGATATGTTATTTAACTTGTAAGGTATACATCAGGGTAGTAATTGTTGCATACTAATTTAATTGAAAACTATTTTACAATAATGTAAAAAAAGTAATAAAATATAATAAATGGCTCTAAAAAAATATGTATTTATTTTATTTAAAAAAAATTAATTGGGGTGAATTATGGTCATTAGATTCACTTAATTTACTTCTAAAGTGTCTACTTAATGCTTTTTAATGCAGTAATAGTTGCCTTTAGTGTAAACAATAATGTATTGTTTGAAATAATCTGAACACACAGCTCTAAATGGACACAATGAAGAGATTTCAGCCCGATTTTCAGGCTCTAAGGGTTAAACAGTCTGAGGTTAAGTGCATTACTGGAGCACTATGGTGATTGTTCATGGATTAACCCCTTGCACGGCTTGAATCTTCAACCTTTTTTAGTCAGGAGCCCACTACAGCGTATTCTCAGCTGAAATGTCTCTTTGTTTGTAGGTGCTTCAGATGGACGTGAAGTTGGAGAACGTCCTGAAGATCCTGTTGGAGCATTTTCAGCCCAAATCAGAGCTGCTGCAGAAACCCAGCGAGTACAGCTCTCGGGTCACCGTCATGAAGCGGCTGGGTGTCAGCATGGACGAGAGCCAGTGACCCGCTCGCCACGAGAACTCACGCCATGCATCGTGGGAAACACGGTCCGAGAGGAAGAACCTTGCGTTTCCCGTTTCTGTCTAGGAACAGCCAAAGATGAAAAGAACCCTCAGAATCTCCTGATCCAAGCTAAACCGTCCGTCTCCCGTTCGATTGGTTTTATGCTCACCGAGGGACTCGAACGGTGGCGTTTCGAGTCTGTTGGACCCTTTATGGACAGTTTTCGCAAAAACAAAACAAAGGTTGAAATCATAAATCACATTTCCAACCACAACAGCGCTCCAGAGCCCGCAGGAACATGAACATGGTGAGCTTGTGTTTAGGGAATGAAAGCCACCAGTGATGTATGGCTGTGGTAGGGCTTATCAAAATAGCAAAACACCCGTGATAGCTTCTAATGAAGTTTAATAGCGCGCTGAGAAAGGAGGCTATTCACGGCTGTTGACGTTTAGAGGAGAGCCAAGATTCCCAACAGCCCATCTGTCAGGACTCCAGTCGCGGTTTCTCCCTCCAAGCACCTTTCAGATGCGTTTGTTTGACCGAATCTCTGATTATTTTTCTCATCCGAGATGATTAAATGTTGAAAGGCGAGGTGAGTTGACGGAAAAAGCGATTAATTTCCAGAAACCACAAAGCCGTTTTGAGAAGGGATCTGGCATGAATGCGTTCATCCTGGATCGCTTCACCAAACGTGTTCGTCTGTTGGCCGTTTGCCTGCTGAATTAACTTCGACTTCATTTTCTTGTAAAGTAAAAAGCCTCAGAGTGTTACAGTGACGTTAGGGGTGTTTTTACTCCTAAAACCCTGGTAAAGTCACTGCTTCAAATGGCTTGTTGACTTTATAAAATGCTGATGCGAGTAACATGGAAAAATATGGAAATGCTCAATATATAGTTACATTTACTGATAATAAAAACAGAATAATCATTAAATATGATCTTTTACAGTACAATTAAAAAGCTTGGGGTTTGTATGATGTTTAATGCTCACCGAGGCTGTATTTATTTGATCTAAAATACAGTAAAAATGGTAAAATATTTTTACTATTTAAAATAACTGTTTTCTATTTTAATATATTGTAAAATGTAATTTATTTCTGTGATGCGCAGCTGTATTTTCAGCATCATTACTCCAGTCTTCAGTGTCACATGATCTTCAGAAATCATTCTAATATTATTACTTTCATCTAAAGAAAGTTCAAAAAAAAAGAATCGAAAACAGTATTTTTTTTCTTCCCCAGGATACTTTGGTGGAACCAACAGCATTTATTTGAAATAAAAATCTTTTGTAACATTACTAACCTCTTTACTGTCGCCTTTGACCAATTTAATGCATCCTTGCTGAATAAAAATATTAATTTCTAATTTCTTAAAATTTTTCCTGACCCTAGGATTTTGAATGGTAGTGTAAACATCAATATAACACATTTTATAAATATTATAAAATATTATTTTAATAATATTTTATATACTATCTGAAATATGTACAAACAATTAAATGTTAACATTATTATTATTATTATTTATAATAAACATTTATACAATAATTGCAACTAATCTAAAATATTATACATAATATGCAAAATCAAAAATGTCTATTTAATGATTAAAATATATTTTAACACTTAATTGTCCTTCACAACAGAAGCTGAAAACCTAAAGAAAGGGAATCGTATGGCTAGATAAGGTCTTATTTTTTTGTCTTGGAGACAAGCATTGTGTTATACGAATATGAAAATGAAATTATACACCTGCTGCTGACATGACTGTACAGTTTTATAAAGAAAAAAACATGTAAATATTGTAATAATGCCTTATATGTATGTCCATGTAGTGCTGCTGGTTTGGATTCATGTTCTTCTGGAATGATAAACTGATCTAATCATTCGCTCCAGAAAACTGTGGTGTAAATAAAATACATTTTAATTATGTATCATATTGCATTCTGGCATTATGAGAGGGGACCTGTCACACGTCATGTATTAACGATTAAAGTTTGGAGACTCAGACGTGGTGCAGAAAGTAAAAATGGCATGTTTCCATTGGCTTATTTCTCTGCACCTGCATTCAGGTCTTGGATTTCTACTCATTTAAAGGCCAAAATATATACGGGCTGGTTACGTGAAGATCCGTACGTTTGCTTTGTCTCGTCATTATAGCTCGCTGACATCTTTCAAGGCTAAAAACATACTCATATTTCCTTCTTTCTCGCTTAACTATACACTGTGAATTTCACTAAAAGGTGATTTTTGCATTCCTGCAAGCATTTGGTGTGGGATTTACTTTCTCATTCAGAAATTCCTAGTATACATCACAAAGAAACAGATACTGAAATAGTATTTGGTTGTAAAACATACTCCAATAATTATTATTTAATTTTTTTAAAAGGTCTGTGAACTAACTTCCAACATTTCTAGAAAATCTGCTAAAAACAACTAGTATATGTTGAGTTTTAGATGTCTTCTGCATCAACCAACTTCACTAATTGGTCATAACCAGGTGTGATGCAATGCAAAAACATAGTTATTTGTTAATATTTTGAATTAGGTTTTATTTTTTAGATTTTCAGTTTTATTTTAATTTCAGTCAGTTTTAGTAAGTTTTATGTATTTTTGTCATTTATTATTATAATTATAATTGTGTTTATTTAAAATTATAATTTTAATAAGTCTGTTTAGTTCTTATTAATTTGTATTTCTGTTATTGTTATTTTAGCACTTCAAATTAAAATAAAATAAAATGATGAATGATAGTTTGTCAACTAGCTGAAATAAAATGTTTAAGATAGTTAATATATACTGTATATATTTTTATTATTATTTCAAGTATGTTTTTTATGGTTTTAGTTTTTTATAATATTAAAAACTTTTTTATGTTTTATGTATTTATAATCTTTTAATCTATTTATCTTTTATATTTTATATTTTATTTCTAATTTTAGTTATAGTCATTTTTGTCTTTTTTTGTTATATTTAAATGTCTATATATTTATTAATTATTTTTTCTATTTTAGTTATTTTAGTACATCAAGTTAAACTAAAATAGAGCGATGAATGATGTATTGGCAGTTTTATATATTTTTTTTCCAGTTAACATTTATTTAAGTTTTTTTTTTTCAAAGATTTTACATTTTTCATAATTTTATATTTATTTATTTATTTATTTATAATATATGTTTTATAATATATAATGATCTTTTAATCTTTTGTTTTAGTTAAAGATAATAACCCTGCTGTTATGTCAGGTTTTCCACTCCTGGTTAGATTGTTAAAACAGAAGTTCACCAAAAACCCAGACACCTCCTCCATAACGGGGCCTGTTTCTCCTGATGACAAGCCTGAGCTGTGTGCCCATTAATGGGGGGCCACCTGTGGCCCCAGGGCCCCGTGAGGAGCTGTGGTGCCCTATGAAAGCAGATATTGGTATGAACAGGTGTGTGGCGGGGGATGCGGGCAGCTGCGCCTCGTGGCTTCTAGAAATAGCAGCGAGGAGCAAACAGTTGCACCGGCGGCTGTTGTTGTGTTTGACGGAGGGGCAACAGTGACCAGACCTTCAGTCTAGAGTTTACATTTATATTTATTCATTTAGCAGATGCTTTTATCCAAAGTGACTTACAAATGTGGAATACAAGCGATAAAGTCATAAAGAAGCAAATAAACACAAGAAGTACTCGTAATACAAAGTTTCAGAGTTGCCGTCCCTCTTTCAATTGGAAGTCTGGTTTGTGACAACAAACTGTCCCTGTTCTTGAACGGAAAATTAAAAACAGAAATTATATATAAGTTTTAAGAATTTAAAAATGTGCTTGTGTGTATAAAACCTGGTATATATATATGTGTGTGTGTGTGTGTGTGTGTGTTAAATAGGCCTAATACATATGTAAATTTATTAATTAAAAATAAAGATAAATAAAAGTAAAAAAATAATAATATTGTATTAGCTACTTATATAAGTAGTATATATATATAATCTATAAATTATACAATTATTTTAAGCTTTTTTTTTTCACTTTCCATCCATGTAATTTCTATGTGAATTGTGGGATTCTGCATAACACATTCTGGAAAGTTTTTTGTTGTTGTTTTTTGTAAGAATAAAAGTGTGGGGGGGGGGGGTCATGTGACTTGGCCTCAACAGGTCATGTGACTGATGATTGGCGAGAAGTTCAGGGTAAAGTTCAGGGCTGCGTTCAGCCCGGACAAAATGGTGCAAAACGTTTTTAAACGGAAACGGTGGTGTGTTGAACACTGTTCTGATGATGCAAGAGATGCAACTGTGGCAGCTGAGAAGGCCATTCTTTGTGTTCTTTTTGAAAAATTTTCGGAGCCTGATGAAATCGGTATAAATACGTGTTTAATACTTCAAAATATGCTCGATGTTACAGTCATCGCCCTTGCCCTCCAGAATAAAATAGAACATCCCAATCCAGTGAAGAGATTTGTGGAAACTGTGGTTCCTAATTATTGTGATCCAACATTTGCCTCGCATTTCAGGATGAAAAGACAAACATTTCAGGTGAAGAATAATCCATTTCTTACCTCTGAAACTGTGTTATGATCTATATGACCTTATTATTTTTATTGTGAGTATTAGGCTTATCATTATTGCTGATCACTGTTGTTGTGCTATGTTATTGTAATATTTACCATTATAAAATCAGAGGGGTAGAAAAGTTTATGAAAGTGTCACTCCACGATACAATAGGAAAATATATACATATGTATAGTATTTTTGGTACATTAATCAGTGTCTAGCACACCTTGCTAAGTTCAGTATCTATACTTGTGCTCTTCCATTATTTTGCCTTTAATGTAAATAAACATGTGCAAACAATATACGCCCACACCCACCAAACAAGAGAAAACGTATCTCAAGCACCATTGCACAACGTTTCCAGGAAACATGTCGTTTAACCTGGAAACTGTGGCAAAACGTTGCACACCGGTTTGAGCTTGAACGTGCCCCAGGTAAGAACTACAACTTCCGTTTACATTTCTGTTTTGCACTGAATTCCTACTAATTTTTCTTGACACGCTATTCACATTAATATATTTGCCAGCCTGCTGTAGCTCTGCCAGCTGCGGGAATGTGGATTGAAGCACATTATGTTGTTATTGAGCAATCGTGCAATGCTGTGGACTGACTGTTCGTCCAGACGCGAGGAGGATTCCAGGCCTGTGCGCTGGAAGGACTTCAGTGCTTGGTGGTTTGGCCATCCGGAGGAGAATGAAAGAAATTAGGGGAGACAGCTGCTACCAACAGTACCGGCGCACGGGTGCGCGCCACGTCATGGCTCAGGGTGCTGACCCAGGATGACTGGTGACACACACACACACACACACACACACACACACACACACACACACGTCCAGCTGCTGCTGTTAAAACACACACACACACACACACACACACAAACCAACCAGAGTGTGCTTGTGCATGTCCAGCTGCTGCTGTTAAAGCTCTTTAAATCTAGATGAGAAGTTCAATCATCATCCTCTGAAGGACATGATATAGTCCTAAATATCACAGATCAGAGCTGCTAAAAATGAAAATAGGCTACATTAGCGAACGGCAGTCAAGAACTGGTTGGTATCCATTTATGTGTTTTTTTTTTCTTTTTTTTCTGCTTTGGAAATGGGTCTATATATGTGACACTGGACCACAACCAGTCATAATGGTAAAATTTTTGAAATTGAGATTTTTACATTATCTGAAAGCTGAATAAATAATCTCTCCATTGATGTATGGTTTGTTAGGATAGGACAATATTTGGCCGAGATACAACTATTTCAAAATCTGGAATCTGAGGGTGCAAAAAAAATCTAAATATTGAGAAAATCACCTTTAAAGTTGTTCAAATGAAGTCCAAATGAAGACTGGTTTTGTGCTCCAGGGTCACATATGATTTATTTGTTAAATATTTATTT
This sequence comes from Cyprinus carpio, assembly GCF_018340385.1. Lineage (NCBI taxonomy): Eukaryota > Metazoa > Chordata > Actinopteri > Cypriniformes > Cyprinidae > Cyprinus > Cyprinus carpio. The sequence continues at coordinate 1,855,182 of NC_056596.1, read as the reverse complement.
ATTTGTAATAATATGTTTTATTTATTTGTTTTATAATATATTTATCAAACACATTATATTATATTATTAAAAAAAAAAAAAGTTATCATATGGTGTATTCACACCTGTCTTGTTTGGTTAGACTGAATTGAACTCAAGTTAATTTCCCCTCTTGGTGCGGATCTTTTAGGCAGGTGTGAAAACAGTGGTCGCACTTGGGTGCGGACCAAACAACCGCACCGACACCCAGCTGAAGAGGTGGTCTCAAACCACTTCCAAACAAACTCTAGTACGGTTCATTTAAGGTGTGAATATGACCCGACCTCGATCTGACCGAATTGCAGAAATCATGCTCAGAAACAGAGAGCTTGCACATGTAGTGCTTTTTATTTGCATACCAATCACTTGTTTTTAAACCACAATGCTTAAAAATGCAAATGATGAGTTTTCGTGACCATGGCGCACACCAGCATGCTAAACAGGCTAAAGCTTGCCACTAAAGTTACCATGTATTTGTTGGGGGGAAATAGTAAGGAGATATTTGAATTATTTATTAATAAACTAGTGTTTTCTGAGTCAGTGTCGCAGACTCGCCATCTCATCACTGGACATGGCTTTAGAAAGAAATGCATCTTGGATTACATAATTAAATAGTTTTTGCTTTGGATTTGAATAATTTCGTTTTGTGGTCATTTAAAGATATATTCATCATGTGTGTAAGGAAAATATTTGCTGATTTTGGGTTCATTTTTGTGAAGCGCATCCTGTTTGTTTTCTTTATTTTACAAAAGCACAACATTTTATTGATATTGTGAGTGCACACAAATAAAATAGACCCTTTACAGTTCTGAACATTGTATTATTCTAACCTTTATGAGCAAAAATTATGGTGTATTTAATTTGTTTCCACTGATGTCCTGATGTCGCGCTTCAGCTTCCACTCTCTGCACAAACAATTGGATTTGCTCCTAATAGCACACATTTATCTAGGTTAAAAATTTAAACTAACATGATATGCTTTAAGCAAGAGAACCGAACTACAAGTGTGAACGCACCTTTATAAACATTATTAATTATATATATATATATATATATATATATATATATATATATATATATATATATATATATATATATATATATATATATATATATATATATATATATATATATATATCAATATTTAATATTAATATATATTTGAAAATAAAAAAAAAATCTATTAATAAAAACAATAAAAATATAATGATAAATAATAATTAATAATGTTTATAAGGAAACTTGTATATAGACATATATAAGACACGCACACACACACATTAAGTCATTATTAAAAAAAGTGATCATAAAGCTAGCGAGCCAGTTTATATATATTGTCTTTTAAATAAATACATATATAATTTATAATTATATACTGGATATAATTTATATAATTACTTAAATTTTGTATTATATTAAATATGTAGTAATAACGGTCTCTCTCTCTCTCTCTCTCTCTCTCTCTCTATATATATATATATATATATATATGCTATTTAAATTATGTATTTATTTATTTATTTGCGAAAATGCATCATAACAGACTGTCTGAACGAAACTCATCTGAGTCACATTAATATATTCTTTGGAATGTGCTATGAAAAGTCTTCATAAAAATGTCATCTGGGTGTAATGAGGTTTTGACGCATCAGCAGCAGGTCAGGCCCAGCGCCCTCCCACATAGCTGAGCAGATTAACTCGGGACGGGTAATGAAGACTGTTCAGAGCCGCCGCCGCCTGCGTGCCGAGCTCGGGCTCCGCGTTTGTCTCTGCATGCTTCAGGAGCGCGAGCTGATAAAAGCCTTTGACTGGCTGCAGGTGGGCTCGTCTAATGAACATCTGTGGCCGCCTGCCACCGCTATCTGTAGATATGAGATATGGTGTGGTTACAGAGCCATAGATTCTGTTTTTGTACTTGATATGTATGTTACATGTGAAGCTAAAACACAATTTTAACCACTAAAAGCCTTAAATGTAAATATGTGTATTATTTGTATGCAGTGACAGATATTCGCTGTTTCAAAATCTAGTAAGCTGCCATATTGTCTACTTGCTAACACGTACATCACAGAGACGTCTATTTGACATCTTCATTTTTACATCTGCAATACGTCTATAGGACATTTCCTATCAGATGTCAAATAGACATTTAGAAGATGTCTTTAAGATGATTATGATTTAGAATCAGATGTTTGTACACAGCAGATGCTTTCCAGATGAAACGATCTTTAATAGATATCTTGTGTGTTATCTGGGAAAACATTAGTTTGAATGTCTGCTGAGGAAAGCGATATCTTTGTCATACTATCCTTCATCTGTTAAGGGTGATTTCCGATGACAGCGCTGCTCACTTCATTTGTTATCTGCGTCTTACCTTGTTTACAACCCTGTTTCAGTCTCTTTCAATATAAAAGTCTTTACTGTGGACCCACTTAGAAAAACATCTCTTGTCGCCATCTAATGGCAGAATAATGTAACTAAAATCACCATCACGATCACACACACACTGTTTCCCATTGTTAAATAGCCTACTATTATTAAATACTACTATTATTTATGTAAAATGTATTTATTGAGTAATACAATTTAATAAACAACAACAGCCATCATAAAAGTTGCTAGGCATTTCAGTCAGAAGTACAAAGGCAGCGCTCTGATATACTGCATTAAAGTTATATAAAATATAACGTGATGAGATTTTCAGCCAAAACTATTTGCTATGGAACAAATAAAAGATTAATGAGCCCAAAGACTGCCCGTTTTTTACCAAAAAACAAATTATATCTCATGTTTAACCACTATAGAAACATCAAAGTCAGCGGCAAATTCTTATTTTAGGAAAATAGTAATGAAAATGTTTTTTGTGGTTTTAGTTTTAGTTAATGATAATAACACTGTCCTGTAATGCTTTACCATTGTTTTTTTGTTTGTAAGGGTTTTTTTTTATTATTATTACGTGGCGCTCAACTTATGAAACCTGTTTTTTTCTCATTCCACTGCCTATGTCTCATGCTAAAAATGCATCCCAAAAATGTCATCATAAAAAAATATACTAACATATAACAACTTAAAACAATGGAATTTATTTTGATATTATGGCACAAAGTTGTTGCCCATGTAAGTACTGTTGAGCATAAAAATACATGACATCTTAGATTGATTTTATGAGCTTGTCACAGTGCATACTGATTCTGTTGAGCATAAAAATACATGACACACAAACATAGTCCGTATTTAAATAAAAAACAGTCACCTTAGATTGATTTTATGAGCTTGTCACAGTGCATACTGATTTTATTATTCTATATTTAATTTATTTTATTTTATTTGTGCCGTACATTCAATTAAATTCAATTCAAGTTTATTTGTATAGCGCTTTTTACGATACAATCATTGCAAAGCAACTTTACAGAAAATTAAGTTTCTACAATATTTAGTAGTAGCTTATCAGTGATGACTGTCAGTTCATGTGCATATGGCAGAAATGTTCAGAAAAATCAATAAAAGACAACAATAAACAAACAGACGATTAACACTATTAACAGCAATTATGCAATAAAACTTATAGCAAAATGTGGTAGTTCTGTATGTTGTCTCTGGGTTAGCATCATCTGAGGTCCTCTGAGGGGCTGGCATCATCTCTTCTCAGGTGTTCTGGATCCAGACTGGAGCTTGTGTAAATCCCGTGGCAAAGCAGAGAAACAAATAGAGACATAATTAGCGTAGCTGCTGTTCCAGCCAAGTAAAATTAATTAGATTAACCCAAGCTAAAGAATAATAATGCACATTTGATCAGATATAACTGCAGTCCAAAATTATGAGATGCATTATTTGAATGCTTGGCCAAAGAGGTGTGTTTTTAATCTAGATTTAAACAGAGGAAGTTTGTCTGAACCCCGAACATTATCAGGAAGGCTATTCCAGAGTTTGGGAGCCAAATGCGAAAAAGCTCTACCTCCTTTAGTGGACTTTGCTATCCTAGGTACTATCAAAAGTCCAGCGTTTTGTGACCTTAGGGAGCGTGATGGGTTGTAGCGTGGTAGAAGACTAGTTAGGGACGCAGGAGCTAAACCATTAAGGGCCTTATAAGTAAGTAATAATATTTTGTAACTGATACGGGACTTAATAGGTAGCCAGTGCAGAGACTGTAGTATTGGGGTAATATGATCATATTTTCTTGACCTGGTAAGGACTCTAGCCGCTGCATTTTGGACTACCTGTAGCTTGTTTATTGAGGATGCAGGACAACCAGCTAGCACTGCATTACAATAGTCCAGTCTAGAGGTCATGAATGCATGAACTAGCTTTTCTGCATCAGGAACAGGGAACATGTTTCGTAGCTTGGCAAAGTTTCTAAGATGGAAGAATGCTGTTTTTGTAACATGGGAAATATGATTTTCAAAAGACAAGTTACTGTCTAATAAAACACCCAGATTTTTGGCAGTAGAGGAAGTAACAGTACATCCGTCTAATTGCAAGTTGTAATCTACGAGATTCTGTGTAATTATTTCTGTGTAATGTACATGTCTGGTCCCATCCATCCCATCCTCAATGAGGCTATATTTCGCACCAGACTGCTACCCATCAGTCTTTACTGCATTTCTTCCTCAAAGTGTGACCTGTGAGACTCGAGGGCAGCATTTGTGACAGGGCCTACATCACTTCTGTAACTGAAATCCACTCGTTTCAGCAGAACCGCAGCATCACTCTCGCCTGAATCTCAACTGTCCATCTCTAGTTCACCAGCCGTCTGAGGTTACACGTAAGACATTTATTAAGAATTTCATCTAATGACGTGCGTTGCGGTCGGAGGAGGAAACCAAATGGGGAAGCTCAGAGATTTCAATGAACTGCACAAGCCCTTGTTTACAAGAAAAGGTACGAGACCTGTGGTTTGCGTGAATACGAAGCATTTTTAGTCAGGAAATTTAGTTTAAATGTGTTAGATTTGATTAGACTGTATTTGTTGTAGTCTGAATGCTACATATAGGACGTACTGTATATAAACTATGAAAACTATTTTCATTCCTAGCCAAAGGGCCTGACGGTTGAATGAACTGAGACTAGGTTAAGGTTCGGTGTTTCCTGTCCTTAAACAAGTGAAATACAGAGGGCTTTAATAGGAAATCAGATAATATACCTGAGTATTTCCTGTAGTGTGTGTGGATGGACCTGAAAGCTCTTTCACCCGAATGAATTAAAGGAAAAACATATTGTTCTCAGAGGTCTTGGCTGCATGGTTTTCTGATCAACATGATTCTTCAATTGTTTTCTGACATTTCTGGCATTGAGCAGAAGTGCTGCAAAATGTGCCTGAGAGTTTAAATGCATCTTACATATAGAGTCATGTAAATATTTAAGTGATGTTCTTTTATTGGGGGAAGGTCAAAGAGAAAACATTATTTTAAAATAGTCAAATTACAGCTTCTACATAATGTTTTTTTTTTTATTTATCCAACTTTGTGAACCGTTTTGAATGTACAGTTAGATTATTCATAACCTTAAAAACAAAGTGAACAATATAACAAAATACCATCCAATTATAGGTGAGCATTTGATTTAAAGACCTGTTTAGGTTCAAGTGAAGCTGTCATTGAGGTTAACTATGGAAGCACATTTCTGTGACAAAAAATAAATAAAAAATGCTTTGTTAATTCATAACTATAACACAAAATGTAAAAAAGTGGCTAGAGTAAGTCGTTATTATGAGATAAAATGTAGAAATTATGACACAAGTTGGACTTTGGAGAGAAAACTTATGAGATAAAGTCAATAATGACATAAAAAGTCACAATTTATAACAAAAATGTGGATTTTTCATATTAATTATGGCATGTCAAAACGTGAATTTTTATGCATAACCACTTAAGAAAAAAATCTTTTGGTAATTTATAACTATGATATGAAATGAAATGTCAAACTTTTTGATATAGTAAGTCATAATTATGAGATAAAATGTAGAAATTATGACACAAGTTGGACTTTGGAGAGAAAACTTATGAGATAAAGTCAATGATGACATAAAAAGTCACAATTTATAACAAAAATGTGGACTTTTCATTTTAATTATGGCATGTCAAAATGTGAGTTTTTATGCGTAACTGCTTAAGAAAATTGTTTTGGTAATTTATAACTATGAAATGTCAGACTTAATAAAGATAAAATGTATTAAGTCATAATTTTGAGATAAAAAGAAGAAATTATGACAAGTTGGACTTTGGAGAGAAATATATGTTAAATGTTTGTGTTATGTTCCTGTTAAACAGGAAAAACGTGTGCTGATAATGCAAGAGGACAATAGAAAAGTCGGTTCATGGTTGATTCAGGGATGTCATCATTCAGCTCAGTTCAGTTCTCTTCAGATAGTGTTTGTGCAGTTAAGTAAACTATATTCCCAGAAATTATGTCACCAAATGAGCAAGCCAAAGGCGACAGCGGCAAGGATCCAAAACTCCATCAGTGACAGAAATGAAGAAAAAACCTTGGGAGAAACCAGGCTCAGTTTAACGGATTTGAATACTAGAATAAATTTGACTTGGCACACCTAGGTTCCTTACTGATGAAGAAGAATTAACAGCACAGCCATTAAGTGTTAGACAGTGTTCTAGATTATTACATGAAAAAAAAAAGAAAAAAAAAAATTATATACAGTGGTGTGAAAAAGTGTTGCCCCCTTCCTGATTTCCTTTTTTTTTTTTTTTGCATGTTTGTCACACTTTAATATTTCAGATCATCGAACAAATGTAAATATTAGTCAAAGATAACACAAGTGAACACAACATGTAGTTTTTAAATGAAGGTTTTTATTATTAAGGGAAAACAAAATCCAAAACTGCATGGCCCTGTGTGAAGAAGTGTTTGTTAAAACTGTGGTTTATCACACCTGAGTTCAGTTTCTCTAGCCACACCCACACCTGCCACACCTGTTGACAATAAAGAAATATCTTAAATAGGACCTGCCTGACAAAGTGAAGTAGACCAAAAGATCCTCAAAAGCCAGACAAAATGGCGAGATCCAAAGAAATTCAGAAACAAATGAGAAAGAAAGTAATTGAGATCTATCAGTCTGGAAAGGGTTATAAAGCCATTTCTAAAGCTTTGGGACTCCAGCGAACCACAGCGAGAGCCATTATTCACAAATGATAAAAACATGGAACAGTGGAGAACCTTCCCAGGAGTGACCGGCCGACCAAAATTACCCCAAGAGCACATCGACGACTCATCCAAGAGTCACAAAACACCCCACAACAACATCCACAGACCTGCAGGCCTCACTCGCCTCAGTTAAGGTCAGTGTTCATGACTCCAGCAGAAGAAAGAGACTGGGCAAAAATGGTCTGCATGGCAAAGTTCAAGACGAAGACCGCTGCTGAGCAAAAAGAACATAAAGACTCGTCTCAGTTCTGCCAGAAAACATCTTGATGATCCCCAAGACTTTTGGGAAAATACTCTGTGGACTGATGAGACAAAAGTTGAACTTTTTGGAAGGTGTGTGTCCCATTACGTCTGCCGTAAAAGTAACACCGCATTTCAGAAAAAGAACATCATACCAGCAGTGAAATATGGTGGTGGTAGTCTGATGGTCTTCAGGACCTGGAAGACTTGCTGTGATAATGGAACCATGAATTCTGCTGTTTACCAAAAAATCCTGAAGGAGAATATCTGGCCATCTGTTCGTGACCTCAAGCTGAAGAGAGCTTGGGTTCTGCAGCAGGACAATGATCCAAAACACACTCCAAAATGAAGACTTTGGAGTGGCCTAGTCAAAGTCCTGACCTGAATCCTGTTGAGATGCTGTGGCATGACCTTAAAAAGGCGGTTCATGCTCAAACCCTCCAATGTGGCTGAAATACAACAATTCAGCATAGGTGAGTGGACCAAAATTCCTCCACAGCGCTGTAACAGACTCAGTGCAAGATATCGCAAACGCTTGATTGCAGCTGTTGCTGCTAAGGGTGGCCCAACCAGTTATTAGGTTCAGGGGGCAAACACTTCTTCACACCACTGTATATCTTTAAATAGTTTGCTTTAAAGGAAATTACTAGTCATCCTGTTTTTTATATCAGCTATACATTCCGTAAGTTTTTAATTTGTTGAACATAAATTAAATTGTTACACTTAAATTAGTTTTGACTTTTTTGTATTTGCTAGTTCCAGAAACAAGACTATGTGCCATTAAAGTCATAATTAGAACAAAAATTTTAACTTTTATATAATAATAATATTAATAGACATCAAAAGTGGAACTTTTATTAAGCACAACCACGTAAGAAAAAAAATGCTTTGTTAATTCTTAATTATGATATAAAATGTTGATATTGTGATATTATGAGATAAAATGCAGAGAGAGAAATGTGGACTTGAGAGAAACTCAGACAAAGTCATAATTATGAAAAAAAATACATAATTTTTATAACACAAGATATGTCAACATTTTGAGACAGTAAATCAGTTTTTTTTTGTAATTAATTTTTTTATTTCATAATCATGATGTTTTATCTCATAATTTTGCTTAGGTCATAATTATGATTTGCTAAAGCATTTGTTTATTGAGGCAGAAAATGGTTTCATATATATATATATATATATATATATATTATATAGCTAGGTTTGATTTTATAAAATGTATTGTTACTGTTTTTATTTTACATTCAGTTATATTTATTTGTTAAATCTACCATAAAATACTGTTTATATTTTATTCTTTAAAATTGATTGTATGTTGATATTTTCTAATTAAGAAATATATATACATAATAGTAGTGTTAACTTAAGTATTACAAAGAAAATGTCTCATCGTGTGCTAATTCTCCTTCAACCTGTAAAGAATATTTAGTTGTTTAATGTCACACGTTTACACTATTATTTTACTTTTCAGCTCTTCGGGTTTCATAATGATCGAGTCCAAAACCACTGAAACTGAAATGAGCAGCGAACCACAGACATTTTATTTTCTCTTTCTGACTGTGTTTCCTCACAGTTTGGCCCGTGACTCAATGGACTCCCTGCGGCTCGAGTCCCGTCCATGGAACAATGAAGAGGAAATTTACGTTTTGCCCATTAAAGCACACTGAACAAGGCTGGAGTGTTTTTATGCTCTGGCAGTGTTGACTTTCCCTGCAGCTGATTGGACGAGGTCAGGAGAGTCAAACCCTACAAGACTAACGTCCCTTCTCTCTGTTTTTGTCCTAGTGCGAGTCCCAGACACAACAGAACAGTGTTTTAACCTCTCGACAGTGAAGAGCAACACAAAGACGGCTGAGGTCACACACCTGCGCCTCACGAGACCTCAAAGCGCCCATGCAGGTGTCTTCCTGTTTTTATTATGTGCATTTAATCCCTGTTTGCTTTTGTTGTTTTGAAATGTCTGATTGTATTGGTCTGTTATATATACATGCATTCATTTTGGTGGAACCAGTTCATGTGCAAATATCGGCTAGGCCTTTTAAAAATTGCTAAATGGGGGAGTGAGAAACATTTTATCCCATATGGCAAATAAAATAAAATAAAAAATAAAAAAAAAATCAAATAATATATATATATATTATTTATCTCACACACAAACACACCCAAATATTTTTTTTTAAATATATTTCAAAGTATTAATGCACTTTCTACACATGCATTTTTGGTCATTTTCTTGAAAATATATTTTAAAGCATTTAAAAACATATTTTGCCTTCTAAATCACTTTTAATCACTTTTTTTCAATTAATTGCTGAGTGCAAGGAAAAATTTTATCCTATAAGGCAAAAAAAAAAAAAAAAAAAAACATTTAAAAAATGTTATAAAAATATATTTCAAAATATAAAAAAAAATTATTTATACAAACAAATATAATAAATAAAAAAAAAAAAAAAAATTAAAAAGTATATTTTGTCATATATTTCAATCCAAGAAAATGCATTCACCTGTGTCACACTTGAAGAACAAATTTATTTGTTGTCTATAACGGAACACTTGCCACTAAAAAACATTTAGAAATTTATTGTAGTATATGAAGGTTGAAACTAAATATATTTAAAATTTCAAAAATATATTTCATCGAGCTTCACAATTACTGGCCCGAAAAAAAAGAAAGAAAAAAATCCCCACGGGATTGCTGTTATGTTTTGAAAAAGAAAATGCTTTGATAATTCATAATTATGACATAAAATGAAGAAATTGAGATAGTAAGTCATTTATGAGATAAAATGTACCAAGTCATAATTATGAAATAAGTAGAAATGTGATGAATTGGACTTTTGAGATAAAGTCATAATTATGCCATATTTATTAAAAAAAAGACATTGAAAAGTTAAAATTAAGTGCAACCACATAAGAAATATATTTAAATACTTAAAATATTTAATTGCCAGAAACAGGAATTTTTTTTTTTTTTTTTTTTTTTTTTTTTTTTGCTGTATGGGATTGTTTAGATGCTGCTCTTCCATAGATGAGACATAACAGTGTTTATGTTGCATTTAAGTGTCATGTTTTGCTCAAATATTTCTCCCCTAAAAAAATAAATAAAGAAGTAAATGTGAGTGGGACTATAGCGCTGTAAGATTAATAGTCTTTGTGGAAGTGTTTAAGAAGAGATGTTTGGGACTACAGTCTTTGGTGTCTCTGCAGCATCTTACAATACTTGCTTAACTTGTACATGAGGAAAGTCAGGAAAAAGAGCTGTAATCTGCGGTTTGTGTTTCTCATATGGGACAAGCCCACCATTCTGGCACTGAGTTCTAAACCTGTCAGTTTCTAATTGCATTTCATAAAGGTCAAATCGTAACATCCGAAATCGGATGGAAACTCTGTGAAATTCCCTCTGTTTTTTCCAAAAGGCCTGTGTTCGTTGCTTGTCCCTGATCTGTGCGGTTAGGACGCTCTCGGGCAGATCGACTGATACTGCATGAATAAACACATGTCCTGCTATGCTTGGCACATTCAAACCAGCCATTAAAATATCACCGTGGCTTTATTCACACTCCTTTTGGCGAGGATCCGAACGATGTCATGGATGAGCAAGTGTCGAGTGAAGGGTAACGTACTGGTGACTTTTCTGTGGTGCAAATACATTTTGACATTCAACAACTGTCATTTCTGATTTGTTGTGAAATAAACGAGTGGAATTTTGCTGGAAAGTTCTCACTCTCGGGCCATCGAAGTTTGTTTCTTCATCAGATTTGGAGAAATGTAGCATTGCATCACTTGCTAAGTAATGGATGTGAATGGGTGCCGTCAGAATGAGAGTCCAAACAGCTGATAAAAACATCATAATAATCCACCACAGCACTCCAGTCCATCAGTTAACATCTGGAGAAGCAAAAAGCTGCGTGTTTGTAAGAAATTAATCCATCATTAAGACGTTTTTAACTTCAAATCCCTTATCTATAATCTTGCTTTCTCCAATGAAAAAGTCATCTTGTGTGGATCAGGAGAGAAATCTGCACAGATCAAGCGCTAAACATATATATGTGAGTGGATTTTGATGTGAGAGACAACAGGAGATGCACTTTTTCACTGGAGGAAGCATTATTGTGGATTATAGACTCTAACCAGATGCTTTAAAGTTAAAAATGATTAATTTGTTTCTTATAAACATGCAGCTTTTGTCTTCTCCAGATGTTAACTGATGGACTGGAGTGGTGTGGATTACTTGTGGATTATTGTGATGTTTTTATCAGCTGTTTGGACTCGCATTCTGGCGGCACCCATTCACATCCATTGGTGAGCAAGTGATACAATGCTACATTCCTCCATTTCTTCAACTAATCAAACTGATCCTGAGGCCGAGTAAATTTTCAGCAAATGTTCATTTTTCATTTCAAGTCAAAAATTCTTTAAAGTGCATTTCTGTATTTCCTACATGACAGCAAGCATAAAGCACTTGCAGTTAGATGAAGTCAAAAATGAGATGTATGCGGGTTAATGCGGTTAATGCAAACAAGTGGATGACAAACTAGCACCTGTGCCGGATCACCACACCCACTGTCAGTTTGTGTTTGAGTCACCGCTGACTAACCGTTGGTGTGTGCTTCATTCAGACAAACGGCTGCTTGACAAAGCTGGTCAAGAAAGGTCACGCAGTGCAAGGATAAGTCAGTTTTCACTTTGTTTTCTTGCATAATACAACAATTGTTTAAGTCACTTGAATGACTAAAAATATATACAGTATATTTTCCTGTAGTGTTATGAAACGCAAGTAACGTTCAGTGCTTTTTTAACAGCTCGAAAAAAATGACATGGTTGTTTTCTTCATAGCTTTAAATGTGCATTTATTGCAGGGATCATGAACATTTAAATGTCTTGCACAGGTTGCATTTTTTGAAGGTTTGAAGTGACAGAATTTATTGTATAATGTTCAAATATAACAGTTGGAATAATTTATGTGCATTTAATTTGGTTAAGTTTTAAGTTTCTGGTGCATTAAATTATTTTTTTTAACAGAGGATGTAAATGTTGGTTTGGCCTTTTAATTGCTCAAAAATTGCTAAATGATGGTGTGAGGAATGTTTTATATGAATCATTTTTAGCATACTTTTTTTTTTCAGCTATATTTCAAAATATACACAAAAGTGATCCCCCCAAAAATATATTTTTTAAAATATATATATAAAAAAAATACATTTATGTAAATATATATTGCTACTAATATTCTTTTGGACATTTTTGTAGATTTTAGAAAATATAGTAAAAAAAATTAAGTATATATTTAACCCTCTGAATTTGGATGCAGATGCCAGTTTGGCATTTTAATCATTTTTAAAAATTCATCTTTAAATATATTTCAAAATAGCAATAAATATATTTCAAAATAGCAATAAATATATTTCTATCAGTATATTTCGGCTTTTTTTTTTTTTTTCCTGATATAAATATACAAAATATATTTAAAAATATTAAATATTTTAAAAGCATTTGCCCAAGATGCAAATGTCCATTTGGCCTTTTAATTACATTAAAAAAAATTGCTAAAGGAGTTTAAAAGTTTTAAATGTGCATTTAATGCAGGAATCAAGAATGTTTTAATGTCTTGCACAGGTTGCATATTTGAAGGTCTGAACTGACAATATATTACATAAACTTTCAAATAAGACAGATGTGGGTTGAAATAATTTAATTCTCTTTTAATTGATTGCAGCACATTGTATAACCACACATGACAAAAAAAGCACTTATCAAATATTTTAATCAGGCTCAGTTTGCAACCTTTTACAAATTGTTAAAATATTTTTAAAAAATTAAGAAAAAAGAAACTACCCCAAAAAAAAAAAGCATTTACAAAGATAACGACTCAAACCTTGACCAAAAACCCATTTTTAATTTCCAAAAAAAAAAAAAAGCTTGACATAAATAAGTTAGTTAATTTTCTCAGTGTTTTTACAAAGTTATGTACACAGGTACATTTCAAAGTTTACACAAATACACAGGCAGTGTAAATCAAATATTAATATTTACTTTATAAATACAGTTATGCATCAGGTTTCACCACAGAATCTATATGTCGAGTGTTTTAGATGCATACGCTTGCTGGAGCGAAACGCCCGCTTATATGAAGAAAACAAGGGTGACTGAGTCAAACAAAAGTGAAAAAAAAAAAAAAAAAAAAAATCTCAGTAGAAAACGTCACGCAAATTACAGAAATAATTTAAGAGGGTGAGAGACGTTTCTCCTCCACAGAAGTGCCTGATACTGGTAATACTGGTCGACGCTACAAGGTTTGACCTCAGAGTTTGAACTTTTACATCACCTTCAAAAAAAAAAAAAAAAAAAAAAAAACACTAAAAACAAAACCTTTTGAGATGTTCAGATCCAACCGGATCCATTCTTAGAACTGGTATTTAGTGTACCTCATGTGAAAAAAAAAAAAAAAAAAAAGTGTTTAAAAACAGACCTTCAAAATGTGAAATAAACATGAACAGCATTTTGGAAATAATCTACACACGGCAACGGTGGCTCTTCAAGTCAAACCAAACTCACACCTCCAAAGAAGAAGAAAAAAAAAGAAAAGAAAAAAAAGAAAAAAAATTCCAACATAATACTAATTATGTGCTACATATGAAAAGGAACAAATATATATATTTATATACACAGGTAGTAAGAAAAACAAAAATGAGCAAAAAAGGAAATTCAACCTAATTGCACACTGCTACATACACTGCTTTACGAGGCAGTTGCTTTTTTCTTGAGTGCCAGAACTTTAGCGTTTGTTTCAGTGCTTGAACACACTCTTAGAGTTGATATGTTTTATTTTCCACTCGTTCCTCCATTCGCTCGTCCGTTTCTAACCCCCAAAAACATCAAAAAAAAAATCTTCGTTCAGCAAGCACTGAGGTCATCAAAGCCACAGCATCAACTTCAGCCCTGTCAGGAAATACGAGAGAATTAGTCATACGCTTCTGCAACAGAATGAAAATAAACATTCACTGCATAAGTGCTTTGGTATTACATGCAGTTTCTAATACGGATTATGAAAGCAATAAACTCCTATTTCAACTGCACTCTAGATTTTTCTTTAGTATGATTGTCCTTGTTTGTGTGAAAGCCACAGAATTAAAAAAAAAAATTAAATACAAAAGGTAATTGTGACATTCTCACAATTCAAAATTTTTTCCTCGCAATTCTGAGGAATAAAGTCAGAGAAATAGAATTCTGACTCTTAATTCTGACACTTCTCAGAATTACAAGAAAAAGAAAAGTTTGTATTTTTATATTATAAGCTTGTATCTTACATTTCTGACTTTCTTCCTCTGAATTTATTTTATATCTCAATTGCGATTTTTGTTTCCAACACAATAAAAAAAAATAAAAAAATAAAGGTGCAACTTATCACACAAATAGTTTTTTCTTTCTCTGAATTCAGAGTTTTTATCTCGCGTTTTTATCTTAAACTCACACAATTCTGACTTTTGGTCTCACAATTGCAAGTTTTTATTTAACAAAATTCGGATTTCTCAGAATTGCGAGTTTATATCTTGCAATTCTGACAAATCTTGCAAATTTGTTTTTTTGTTGTTGTTTCCAACAATTTTTATTTATTTATTATTTTTTTTAATAAAAGGTAATAATGACTTTAAGCACACAAATTGTTTTTTTTTTTTTTTTTTGCTCTGAATTCAGAGTTTATATCTATAACTTTTTTTTTGTTTCAACACACAATAAATAAATTACAGGTAATTGCGAAAAAGGTAATTGCAATTTTTGTAATCACAAAATTCTGACTTTTCTTAGAAAATCAAATCCCACAATCCTGAATTTTTTTTCTGAATTCAGAGTTTATATCTTGCAATTGTTTCCAACACATTCTAAATAAAATAAATAAATAAAGGTATTTTAACCTCACAACTCGGATTTTAAATTTGAGTTTATATCTTGTAATTCTGGCTTTTTTCTCACAATTGCATGAAAAAAAAAGTCTGAATTGGTGAAATTTCCCTTTTTTACAATCAAGCTCATTCATTATCCACCTCATTTAGTTTCTACATTATGCATACTATAAATACTTTTATGTGCAATGTTGTAAATGTTAACAATCCTGGCAATAAAACTAGTGGCTAATGCAGAGATAAGGATGGCACGCATGTGAGTCACAGCACACCACAACCAGACGAGCAATGCAACCCGCAAAAACCTGAATGAACTGAAAAACACTGGAAAATGAGATCACGAAACCTTCTGAGTCCCACCGAAGCAAAACACTCATTACTAATGTTATGACTGGCTGCTATTTGCTCAATGACTTATTGATTTGGCAGGACGCTTCCTCACATGACTAACTGAGGTAATGATAACCTGCAGTTACATCAGATTAATGCATTTAAATACAACTTCATCACATTTGTGTGCAATTATCAGGTGTTGCATTTCAATGCACCGAGCGAATCCGCAGATTTACACGCGTGTAACAAAGGACAGTTTCAGTGTAAATACAGCAGAAAATGAGTGAACATGCTGACGTGTAGAATGTTTTTCACTCTGAAGGAAACTCGAGCTCTCGTAGTAAACCCACCATATTAACCCTTTCACGGACTCGGAGAGTGTTCTTCAAAAACATACTGAAATAATACTGAAATAATTAACACGCAGAAGTTACTAGTGACTTCAGCGAGGGAAATTTTTGAAGTAGAAACACTTACTTTATTGTGAAATGTATTCCAATCATCTTTTCACAATGCACTTTTAATAAAACCCCACTTTTACATTAATATCAAATGAACAATAAAATGCAATACGATTCTTTACTCTTGTTTTCATTCTCATTTATGTGCAAACAGCATTTCTTCTGCGTGAATGACTCGGGTGTTGAAGTGTAAAAGGAAAGAGTCGTGCTCACCTCTCTGGGTTTATGTAAGTGTGGGGCTGGGGTGTTTTCGGGGTGTTTTGGGTTTTCTCGGCGTCCGCGTCACTTCATCCACACATATGTGTGAGCGTTTGCTTTGACACGAGGAGTCTGAAACACACACATTTATCATCCCACACCGGCTAAAAATCAAATAAAACCTGCTATTTAAAGAAAAAGTTTAGAGGATTTAAAAATATATATTTAATTTGAAAAAATCATGAAAATGCATAATGCGTAACACTTTGCATCCATTTATTGCAAATTGTATCAAATTCGGGCTTCACGCGCATAATTCAAAAGTGTGAAAGGCTTAAAATTAATAGACAGATATTGATTTCAAGCAGCTATATAGATACTTTTTAACAAACTGGAAAATGCAATCAGGGTTCTAGAAATGCATGATCGATTAATTAGATAATTCAGCACGCACCGAGACAGGAGGCTCTTTTCCTGTGCTCTCGGTCTTTTTCGGGCGTCTCCGCGCTCTGCTCCGTTACCCGACAGTCGTGATTGCCGTTAACATCCACGTTATTGTCGTTATTATTCCCAGAGGAGCAAATGTGAAGATCGGAGCCCTTCGCCCGCACCGATCTGCTGTAGAAACCGGGCACCGACCGGATGTCCAGCGCTTCCCACTGGTATCTGCCGTCGGCGCGCGGCGTGTGCGTGGAGAAGTCGAAGTTCCACGCGTCCGTCGACGCGTCCTCCATCGCCTTCAGCTGCCGCTGGAAGTCCTTTTTTAACTCTTCATGATCCACCGGACCGAACAGGTTCCGACACGCCGTCGGCTTGGGCTGGTCGGACAGTCGCGCCTCCATCCGTTCCAGCGTCGGGCTGCCGTTAGACAAGCGAACGTTGGACATTTTAAGGCGTTCAAGTGCGAAAACACAAACCCGACAGCTGTTACAGAGCGTTCCCTCCTGCGTTGACACGATCCAAAGCGACGGGCGTGAAGGCAGACTCGCCCCGGGTGCGCCGCATGAGCGAGAAACACGGACGGGCGACGAGCATCAAAACAAAAGCAGCGTTCGCGATGGCCACTCCTGTCAACTGCGCTCGTAGTAAAAAAAAAGGGGAAGAGAAATAACAAGGCGAGGCTTTTCGGCGCCCAATATGGCGATGAAAAAAACGCGTGATTGACACAAAGAGCTCTTTAAACGCCCGGAGGAACGCCGCGGATTGGTGCATCGGAGATCCGCCTTCTCTCCGCGCACATCCCCCACTCACCGCCCGAGAGAAAGCAAATCAACAAACGCCCTCGACGAGCCTCCGAGTTCCGAGTCGACTCGTTCGAATGGATCATTTCCGAATCGGTTCACTAAATGATCCGCTGATTCGTTTCACTTACGTTTTCGAATACATTTCTTAAAATAATTGCTTTCAGTTGTATTTACTGTATATATTGCCTAAATGAATTTTTTTCGGGATCAAAAAATGTATTGGTTTTACGTATGACTTTGATGGAATGAATCGTTTAAAAGATTCGGTTCAAACGAGCGATTCGTTGGCGAATCACAATCGAATGCTTCGTGACTTTGAATGTCAAGTTCTGTGACAGTAAAAACAAGAACAATGGAAACTTGTGCAAATGCTAAAAAAAAACAAAAAAAAACAAACCAAAAACAACAAACTTTTTTTTCTACAATAATAAAAAAAAAAACAAAATAAAAATATATCATCAAAAACTTAAAAAACCTAAGCAACAAACAATGACTAAACAGAACTGTTCCTTGACTAAGATTTAGTGTCAGACTAGTTTAAGACTAGACTTAATCTGATGGTTCCTCAATATTGTTTCTATGAGAATAATCCTAAATTCAAAACTTATTAAATCTAAAATGTATTAATAAAACTTTTTTTAAAGATTCACAAGTCTACCATTTCCTGTGATGGAACAAATGATTCATAGAAACAGAGAAAAAGATATGCATTTAGGACGGTTTGATAACGTGTGGTATCTGAAGATGATGTCTGAATTCGAGACACTAGAATCACAAAATGTGGAAGTACAACGAAATCCACAATATGTTGAATTTGTTCCTAGAAGTGCGAAGCTGCAATTGCCAAAACATTTCCAGGAACAGCTCAGACCTCGCAATCGTCCTGACAAGAACTGCGACTCACACTCGAGTCTGTCTGAGGTGATGTGGGCGCCACAAACCTGCAGTTTTCAGAAGCCTCGAACACAGAACTGCGAGATATAAACACAGAATTCTGACTTTTGTCCTTGCAGTTCCTAGAATTTTTTTTTTTTTTTTTTTTTTTGGTTTCTGCTATGAAAAAAAAAAAAGTCATTGCAACTTTTTGCAACTTAAAAAAAGAAAGTCAGAATTGCCAGAAAAAATTGCAATGACCTTTTTATTTTTTATTCTGTGGTGGGGAAAAAAATATTGAAACTGTCAGAAAAAAGTCAGTATTTATATCTTGCAATTAAATGGTTATACAACATAATTTTGACTTATTTCTCCCTGATTGTGACATAAAAAGTTGATTTTTTTTTTCTTTCTAAAGTTTGTTTAATTTTGTTTTAATAGCACATTTGCTGTTTTTAAATGATGATTTCCTTGATCTTTAACTATATAAATCTCATATTTAATTTCATTCATGTTGCTTCACACTCATGTTAGTTCTGCCTCAGAAACCAAAATGAAAAGAAAAAAAAAAACAGTAACATTTCACATAATATGCTTAATTAAAGAGTTGAACGGAACCCAGTTTTCCCGTGTGATTTAAAATCAAGATCATATTCACATATCAAACCGTGTAATTTGTCCGAATAGAACAGGCACAAACCAGACAAAGTCTGTTCTCACGTCTTTGATATAATCCACAGACATTCCCAAGGGGTTTCTCAACAGCACAATTCAATTCAGCATTTGATTTTAAAGTCTTTGATAAGTTCATGCAGACGTATAGCACAGGTCACTGTCCTGAAGCAAAACAGAGCTCTGCTGACCACTGCTGGCCAGCGCTGGGATCTTCCACAGCGGTGCACACACAATAATGCATTTTTATATGCCTTTATAAATCCTGAAGATTTTGGCATGTTGTTCGCTTTGTCTGTGGGGCAAAGATGCGTATTTCCAAGTTTGCAATTCACATACTAAACCACTTTAGGATGTAAAAGTTCCTCTTTCCCACTCGGATCAGGCTGAGTCCATTAGAGAGGATGTGCTGACCCAGAACCAGAACTTGCTCGGGGTTTGCTGCCCTCTGGTGGTTGATCCAAAAACCACCGTCCTTGATCATCTGATACCTGATCATAAAGAAACAAGTACATAACATGAAGCAAAAAAGGCAGTAATGCATTTTAAAACTGAATAATATGGATAAAAAAACCCATCCCTTCATTTTTTTTCTTAATTGTTTAAGACCAGGACTGAGCTAGTTTCAAACAGGAAGTCACCTGAGAGTGATACAAAGTAACATAAACGTAACTAATGTGTTGTATAAAAAGTAACTAATGTGTCGAGAGTGTGTGTTACTTTTAAACTCAACATTCTAAAACACTACTGGTGAGATTCCCGCCGTGATGACATCAGAACGGCGTCTCACCCGCGCGGTCCCTCGGGAATGGCTTGCGCTCTTCTGCAGGCGTCCAGAACCGTCGTTCCTGGATCCAGGAAAACCTCGTGGAACGGAGCCTCTCGGAAAAGCTCCTGGAGTTCAGTGTCACTCATCTGCTCCAGAGCCTGAATATTACTGTGGTACAGAGCATTGGTGCACCTGGATGGATAGATAGATCAATATTCAATTATAATGCACTATTATTTAAGATTATTATTTAATTTCTCTCTCTTTATATATTAATAATATTATACATTTATAATATTATATTTAATATTTTCTCAAGTCTTTGTGAGTAAAATGATTGACCAAACATACATTAAACCTTAACATTCATCACATCAATTCGCTCAATTATGACCCAAATCTTTTACTCAATGACTCAAAAAAATCAAAAAAAGGAAGGAAAGAAAAAAAAAACAAAAACAAAAAAAAAAAACATGTGCATTACTATATATATATATATATATATATATATATATATATATAGGAAGTACAAATCTGATATTTTTTTATTATTATTAATAGTTTATTATTATTATTATTTGTTGTTTATGTTATTGTTGTTATCAAAATGACAATAAAAATAATATTTTGCCACACCTGCCAATTGACAGTAAAAAAATAAAAAGCCATAAACAATAAATATTACACCGGCCATGTAACTGTATGTGCATTATTTCATAAAAAAATAAAAAACAAAAAATCAAGCAGAATTAACTGGGGAAATACATCTAATCTAGGGCTGTCAAATGATTAATCACGATTAATCACATCCAAAATAAAAGTTTTGTTTACATAATATATGTGTGTATACTGTGTATATTTATTATGTATATATAAATACACACACATGCATGTATATATTTAAGAAGAATATGTTATGTTTATATATTAAATATATTTATATATAATATAAAATATAAGAATATAAAAATATATAAATGTATATACATGTAAATATTTTCTAAATATATAATTTATGTGTGTGTATTTATATATACATAATAAATATACCCTGTACACATACATATATTATGTAAACAAAACTTTTATTTTGGATGTGATTAATCGTGATTAATCATTTGACAGCCCTAATCTAATCACAATTTTTGTTATAATTCATTTTTATTATTATAATTATTATTATTACTATTATTTAATCAAATAAAAAAATAAATAAATTAAGGAAATATAATACTATTGAACTGTAAAGTATTTAATAATAATAATAACTAATTTATTTAAATAATATTTCTATAAAATAATAATAAATATTAATAATTATTGTTGTTGTTACTGTATATAGCAACATTACAATAACAACACTAATATGTGTGGTTGTTTTTACGTTAAACTAAAACCCAGCTTTTATTTGGGTGGAAAACTTCTCTTGTGTTGACAACAGATTTATAAACCATTTTCATTCCAAACTCGGGAAGATGTTTGCGCATGTTACATTTTCAAACGCAGGTTATAAGCGACTTGCAGAGATTGAGTTCATGTGCAGCCGCATTTACTGCGAACAGACACTGGAAACACAGATCACAGCACAGCGCATCAGATTGCATATTTATGAAATTACAATGCATTCTTTGCGATGTGATAATTGCGCTAAACCATATCGCATCGTTAGAATGAAAAGAAGAGTTGCTAGAATATTACATACTCAACTGGTGCTTGGTGAGTGTTAATTTTAGGCCCTTAATGCAGATGAGCAAAGCTTGAGGCTGTAATCAATGGTAAAGTTCTGAGATAAGGGTATGAATACTTTTGATAATCAGAAACTGAGTATCTTGCCTTCTGGCGCTTTCTAAGCCCTCTTTCCCGTGGACCAGCTCGGTGACTTCAGCGGCCAGGCGTTTGTGGGCGATGCGTTTGCCCGGATCCTGCTTCTGCTGCTCCATCACCTTCTCCACCTCAGCCAGAGACAGGAAGGTGAAGAGCTTCAGGTACCTGGACCGAGAAACCTCTTTCTGTCAAGCTAAATAGGCATTATTATTTTTAATAATATACACTACTTTTCAGATACACATTTTTAAAGAAATTAACACTTTTATTCAGCAAGGATGCATTGAATTGACCAAAAGTGACATTTATAATATATATATATATATATATATATATATATATATATATACAAATGTTCTATTCATCAAAGAACCCTGAAAAATAAAGCGTATCACAGTTTCCACAAACTGGTTTCAACATTGATAATAATCAGAATTGTTTCTTGAGCAGCAAATCATCATAATATTATGATTTCTGAAAATCATGTGACACTGAAGACTGGAGTAATGATGCTGAAAATACAGCTGCAGATCACAGGAATAGCTAAATGACATTTTAAAACAAACGGAACGGTATTTTTATGTGTGAAATGCGGTCGCGCTGTCTGGCTGGTCACTCACCGCTCCACGCTGTTGTCTGGCAAGCGGAGGAAGTACTGGTAGAACTCAAAGGGGGAGGTTTTGTCTCTGTTCAGCCACACAGCGTTGCCGGCCGTCTTCCCCAGTTTATCTCCCATCGAGGTGGTGACCAGCGGAACCGTCAGGCCATACACCTCCTCTCCCGTCTTTCTGCACAAGAGCTGCAGTCGTTAACTACAACTACTAAGATCATTCCTGATAGACGGATATTTGACGTCTACAAAATGTATATTTTTTAAAGTGTTTGCTCATCTGTAATACATACATACAGAACGTTTCCTATCAGATGTCAAATAGACGTTCAGAAGACGTTTATGATGTAAAACTGACATCTATCAGATGCTTTCCAGATGAAGCGACCCCTAAACTGTCACTGTCCCACCTGTGGGACGCTTGGCGCTCTTTTTGGTTGTTGTGCTTTTTCTCTATAAAATCTTTTAGTAATCATCATCATAATTATATATCATTTGAAAGCTTAGAAGCCCAAGATTAATCCTGTGAAAACCATTTTGAAATCGGACATTGCGTTACCATTGAAATGGCACTTTAAAATCTTATGGCGGTCTCCTCCCCCTTAGTGGGCGGTGTCAAGTGTCATATTACAAAATGCATTACGGTCTTTTAGAATCAAAACTTTTTATAATCTTGGAAAGGTCTGAGTCTCAGGATTCCATATTTGGTCGTTATTTTGAGTATTGAAGTAAAATTGACAGAGAAATCTAGAGAAAAATTCATTAAACAGAATTCAAAGTAGTTTTGATGGCTCCCGGTGGCTGTTTGTGGTATGACGCCCTAAATAAAACCTCACAGGAACCTGTTTTTTCATATCAAATTTGGAACATAACTTATTTAGACACAAGGCTTTAATTTTAAACAAATTTTAGAGTAAAACCTGTTATGTAAAATATGTATAATAAATAAAATAAAACTTATAATAAATAAATTATAATAAATAAAATAAAAAATAAAATAAATTAATATAGCACATTTTATTTACAGTACATTTAAACTTATTTAACTTTTAGATACTTCTTTGAAAAAAAAATCTTCTTTAAAAAGTTTTCTTCTTTAAAAAGAGACCAACCTTAGGTCTATATTCCAAAGTGTTCATAAATTACAACAATTTAAGTTTGGATAGTGCACTTTAACGCCTATTGTAAAAAATGGGGGGGGGGTAACAGTTAAAGGGTTAACAGACTTCTTGCAGATGTGCGTGTGATATCTGGGTCTGCTGTGTACAAACATCTGATAGACGTCTTTAAGATGTCAGTTTTACATCATAAACATCTATTTGACATCTGATTGCATTGTATCGCAAACGCTCGTGCAGATGTAAAACAGACGTGATGCACGTGTGCTATCGTGGTACTGGAGTGTTGTTTATATGGTAAAGGTGTGATATCACACCTGTGGATGAGCTCGTGTCCGCTCATGATGTTTCCCAGTTGATCGGTTCCGCCCAGCTGGATCCTGCAGCCGTGCAGCTGGTGTAAACGGTAGAAGTCAAACGCCTGGAAGATCTGGTAGGAGAACTCGGTGAAGCTCATGCCCTCGGCGCCCTTCAGCCGAGCCTGGACGCTGTGGCGGCTGAGCATCGTTCCCATCCGGAAGCTCCTGCCGACCTCCGAGAAGAACTCCAGCACGCTCCAGTCCTTGTACCAGCTGCGGTTATTGAGCACCGCCAGCCGGCCCAGCCTACTCGAGTCCGGGCAGAAGTGCAGCTCGTGGTGAGAGAAGATCCGGTGGGAGTTCTGCTCAGTGGTGGAGGTAACGAATTACAACTACTCACGTTACTGTAATTAAGTAGTTTATTCGGGTACTTGTACTTTTTTGAGTATATTTTTAAAGCTGTACTTTTACTTGTACTTAAAGTACAAATTAAGCAAAATAATCTACTTCATTACTTTTAAATCACAGTTCGTTACTGAGTACGCCCACAATTTGAATTGATATTCAAACTTTTGAAGGCACTTCAGCAGCCAATAAAGATATCCGATCGTAAAGGGACCAATAAAAGCGCTGATATCTGAACCGGGAATAGCGCTGCTGCAGCAGGTGTCAGGTGAAGAGCTGATCAGACAGTGACGGAGCTCAGCGTCATTTATGGACTCAGAGCTTGGAGAAACAAACTACATGGTAGTGTCATCATAAATATCTATATTTTGATACCGATACTGAAATATCTGACACGGTTCCATTACTCATTTTCCACAGTATCTGAATATACACAGATACAATCTGCGTCTCTCTCTCCTCTCCGAGTGAGTTTGACGGTCATCCGTCTCCTGTCAATTACAGTCTGAATATCTGCGCGGGATTGCAGGTATTCCGCATAATTTTAATAATTCCCGCGCAAATGTGGCGAGCGCTTTTTGTAACATGAGAACGCTGTCATGTAATCGCAGAAACACTGGATACGATATCTCAAAATAGGACTAACTTATACAAATGAACTGCTTGTGCGCAGACTGTGTGCAGTCGCGATCTCTCTGTGCTTTTAAAGTAGAAATTATTTCTCTGTGCTCCTGGATTAAACTTTGTCAAAAGTTATCAAACATTCAGAATAGATCCACACCTGACTGATGAATATCCTTCTAGAAATGTTATTGGTTGTAAGTGGAATGCACCAGAAAGTCTTTAAACAAAGATGAAACTTTAATTTCTTTACCACGTACATTTGTGCTAGAAATGTGTTTGAATAGGATATTTGTCTGATTTGTAGGCTACATATTAATATCCTAGTCTGCCTAACTGCATCACTTCATTGTACAGTCATTACAGGTCAAAGCCATCTGATGTTCCATTTATCTACAAAAATAGGCCTAACATAGGCCTACTGTATATGGCTCTTAAATCACTGCCTATCAAAATTCAGTGTTGTCATATTTTGAATACCTCAACTGAATTGAGGTCATTTGTTTAATAATTTTATTACTGACTGTGTAGGCCTACTTGTCTTTTTTTTTTTTTTTTTTTTTTCAATTCAGTTTGCAATCAAGCTTCCTTGTGCTGTAAGTTACCCTATTTTAAAGACACAAACACACAGAATAAGCAAATGTTTAAGATTGAGATTTTTGTAATGGTAATTGATCCAAAAATACTTGGACTTGGATTAAACCAATTTCAAATCTTGAAATAATGAGTGCCTTGAAAAAAAATGGATGGACAAAAAAAATATTAAAATGTCTATATGGCAATATACAGTATGGGATAGTTTTACCAATGGTATTGAAAATGATTGTACATTATGAAATCAAAAAATAACCCTACTTGCTTTTTTTAGTGCACAGTACTAGTCTTGTGGCGAACAACTGAACCATGCAAGCCAATACACTGAAAAAAAATAGTCTGCCATCGCTTGCGGCTCTGGAATGGCGTTCTTGCTCTGATGAAGTTGGTTTGATGGCTTGGGAGAATCCTCTTGTTAAGTCATGATGTTAGGACTGCTGTTTCTGGTTCCAAGCCTCTACTCATTTCACTTGAGAATACTATCTCAGCAGCATTTATGAGCACTTTTTAATTAATATTACATATTTAAGCTAAGCGTTTAAAACTTCGCTGTGCACACTTCAGTCTCCGTACTCACAGTGTCTTAGACACTAATATTTTAGCTGAATCACTGTCAGGCCATCTGGGATTTCAGTATGGAGAAAAAGGTTAGGGTCATAATTTTTCAGTATTACATGACATCATGAATGTGTATATGCACACAGTTTGTTGTTTTCTGATGGGGCCTCTGGCAGAGCGTTAGGACCCAGAAGCGGTGAAGCAAGATGTCAGACGTAACAAGCAGATATTCTTAAAGGGGTCCTATTATGCTTTTTTATTATTTTTTTTTTATTTTAGTCAGTATGTAGTGTGTATGTTTGGGCATAAAAAAGATCTACAAAGTTATAAATCTCAAAGTTGACTCCAAAGGGAGATTTAAAAAAAAAATCCCTTTTCAAGAACTACAAAAAACGGCTAGTTTGAACTACAATGTTGTTTTCCGGGGTTTGTGATGTCACAAAGCAGCCCATTAGAATATCATTAAAATAAATCCCGCCTACGGAAATGGTTGGTTGGTGGGGAGGGGTGAGGTCATGGTTCGAACGCTTGGCTGAGTGGATCAGACAAGACGGCGACAAAGAAGTGCTGCTGTAGTGTCAAGATTTTAGGGGAGTCATGAGACATTACAGTGCTGGTTTATCTGTACATAGTAAATGCAGTTGTTTTTAAGCAGTTTTTGACATCCTATCTAAAATGTGATTTAGCCAAAAAAATAACAATAATGTTACCACTCTAATATGTCCTGCAATATCCGTGCGTGCAAAGGTTCTGTGTGATCCTCTTGTTTAATATTCTCAGGGTCTGAATCCGGCTCAAATTGATATGACAATATTGATGCCATCATAACTATACCGGAGCAGACAGAACTTGCTGCTTTGGCAAGGGGCGGGGCAGTACTGAAACACCGTCTGAGCTGTTCGCCAATTACTACGCGCTGGGACAGCTAACCAATTACAACACGTTTCGTTTTTTGGAAGGTGGGCCTTCACCAAACCCGGAACTAATCAAGCTGTTTGTGCCAGGATGGGGAGAAAGGTATTGTAATAATGTAAATTATGTGAAAAATAATGCATTTTTCGAACCACCAAACATGAGAGCATGTTCTAGTACATCTGCCAAAATGAAATCAAGACTTTATAAAAGAGCATGATAGGACCCCTTTTACCACTCCTATCCAACCAAGGTACTGAAGTTAGAAATTCCTGTATCATGACCACTAATTCACATACTTTGACAATAAGATAAAAGTTGGTTTTGTTCAAAGTTGCTATTATCCACATAGGTCTTTGATATGAATATTTTTTGGTAATTAAATATCACTGTCTAAAAAGTAACTAGTAATTAGTACTCTGAGTAATTTTTGAGAGGAGTACTTTGTACTTTTACTTAAGTACTTTTTTGACACCAGTACTTTTACTTGTAATTGAGTATTATTTTAGAGTACATGACTGAGTTTGAATAAATTTAATTAAAATTTGAATTTGAAAAATACGGAGTCTGCTCCACCGCGGCCGGGGGAGAGGCGCTCTCTCTCTCGGCTGACCTCCCGCTCGGATCCCCGATCTGCGCCGTGGCTCCGCCGAGCAGCGCGATGATGTCGTGCCCCGCGGCTCTGAAGTGCAGCAGGCCGATGATGGCGAGCAGGTTCCCGGCGTGCAGGCTGTCCGCGGTCGGGTCGAAGCCGCAGTAACGTAGATCCGGGAGTTCCGCTTGAGCCGCGTGCGCAGGGAACGACTCCTTCAGGAGGCCTCGGTTATAAAGGGAGGAGAGCAGCCCGCTTCTTCTAGATGGAGAACAGTGGAGTGAAGCTTTTAAATAAGTTGTTATTCTGAATACGACATGTGAATGAACTCGACAGCATGACCGCGCAATGGACGCAGCCATGTTGGAACGGCAGTTTTGATGGACGCTGTCGCCACCTTGTGCTCAGATGTGGAACAGAAAGATAAAAACTGAACCCTAAATTATAAAAACTAACATATAATTATGCAAATAACAAAACTCAGATTTATTGGTCGAGTAAGTTACATGATCTATAATATATTATATAGTTATTTTTCACTGACACTTTATCATTGTTCACCTTTCTTGTATTCATCATGCATTTGTCTTATAATTGTCTTATATACGTTTTTACATTCATTTGTGCAAAATACAAATAAAGTTTGATTTTGAGAAAAATGTTGCAGAATAGCCTAATAATCTTAATCCTAAATTTCTGTTTTTTTTTTTTTCTGAAAAACAAAATTGTCATTAATTTTTGTCATTTTATTTTGCCAATATTTTATATTCACAAGACAAGAATAATAATAATAATAACAATAAACATAATAATAAAAAGAAGAAGGGGAAAAAAAACTTTGAGATCCTTTAAAACATTAGAACACAATACAAAAATGTAACTGCCTAAATATATAGTATTTTTTTATTTTCTTATATAATTTATTGTATTTTTACATATTTTTTTTATTTTTGTTGTCGTTCTTATTCTTTATTTGACATATTGTGAACTGTACAACAATGCAACAACAACAACAATAATAATAATAATAATAATAATAATAATAATAATAATAATAATAATAATAATAATAATAATAATAATAATAATTGCTTTCATTGAGATACGAGCAGTGGCCCAAAAAGCTGAACCCTCCATTAAACTGCCCTCCAATCACAGGACTTTTTTTGTCTTTATGGTGATATTCATTCACTAAAACTATTGCAATCTTCTATATATATTAGTTCTATGGATTTATATAAATATAAAAGATCTAACTAGCAATGTCTTTCAAATGATAAAAATACTTTCTGTAATAACAAACAACTTCTTTCTGTGCTGAGTACTTTATTTAATAATTAGAGTAATACAGCAAAAGGCAATAAACTAGTAAAATATATTAAAATCATAAAACATTTTATTAAAAAAATTATTGAATAGATTCTAAATCGATTAAGAAGAATTTGTACTAAACACTTAATGACTATAAAGTCATAAAAATATACAATGTGTGTATATTTTTGACTGTACACCGCTGGTATCGGGTTGGTCTCTTTTTCCAAATTACTCGGACTTTGTATATTAAAGACACACATTTCCACATTTGATTTGAATTTTACAAAGATGTCTTTTATTTTGAGACATGATATACATACATATTAAGCCCATGTACAGCAAAAACACCACTACTGAGGCCTTTTTGCAGAAGTATATTAATAATCAGCTTGTATAAAGTCACAGATCTGTATCAACCGACTTAAAATAAAACATTTATTAGAAATGACGCTGTCGGAGAGCTACAGGGACTAAAGGGGAAGACTGAGACAATTCCCTGATTCAGATTCCTTCTATATCAAAATACCAAACACTAGTTAGAAAAGCAAAGCTGCTGACAATCAAATATTTCATTTTAATCTGATAAAAAAGGAAAAAACAAACTCAATACTTTATGCATACATTTGCTCAATAAGATTCAATCTTGGGAGCATTGTGAAATTGACCAAGGATTATAATAATACATGATTTGATTTGAAACATTAACATTATAAACATAACTCTAAAGTGAGTTTCAATCATCCATGCCATAACACTTCTTACAGTTTCTTGCAATATCTTGATCTAAGGCACCGGAAGAGACGAATAAGAATTGCATACTACTTACTGTATACTGCAGAAATAGTATGCATACTACACATACCAGTGTGACTAAAGTCAAGGCTACTAACAAGCCAACAAGGCAGAGGATGAATTCAGTACATTCTGATGCGACACATTTACACTTCAAACCACACAAATGCAAGCATGTGAACTAATAGTTGGACACAGAAAAGAAATAATGTAAAAATGCAACATGCAAATGTATTTATTAATTTCTGAAAGTGACGGTATGAAGCAGGGAGTGCACATTACAACAGCGACGTCACAGGCAGCTGTTGGTGATCATATCATCAGTACCTCCATTCTTTACCTGAGACCTCAGTACAGTACAGCAGGGGAGGATCCCAAACACCCCGAGAGGATACAGCCTTCAAAAAATTATCTGAACGTGATTGGTCAACCTGGATCAGACTGTTCCAACATCCCGATTTATGGCAAAAATATGGAGGCTTGTTTCCGCCACAGAAAAAAATAATAATTTTATATATATATATATAAAGATAATTATGACTTTTTAATCCTGCAATTGACTTTTTTTCTCAGATTTCTGAGTTTTAAAATCTTTTAAAATCTTAAAATTAAAACCTTAAAATTGCGAGTTTATATCTTGCAATTCTGATGTTTTGAGTATATATCTTACAATTTTGACTTTTTGACTTTGCTAATTTGTACTGTTTTTTCTTTGAATTCTGTTTATATTTCGCATTCTGACTTTTTCTCATAATTCTGAATTTATATTCTCACAATTTCTGCCTTTTTTTTCTCAGAATTCAGAATTTGTATCTCACAGTTTATATATATTTTTTCCCTCTGAATTCTGGGTTTGCGAGTTAACCTCTTAACTGTCAAGCCCCCGCTTTGATAAAAAGAACATGGGTTCTCTACAGTAAAATATTTTAACAATATTTTGGAATCTAAAATTGCTTCAAAATCAAAGCCATGTGTCTATCTGAGTTATGTTGCAAATTTGAAGTTGACATCACAAAGTCGAGGTTCCTGTGAGATTTTGTTTAGGCGCCATACCAAAAACAGCCACTGGGTGGTACACAAACACCTCACTTTGATGCATATTCCTGTCACAAATTCATACATTTCTGTCACAATTAGTGACATTTTGAGTGTTTAAGCTTTCGAATGGTATTTTAAATTTAGGATGATTACTTAAATATGTAATAGGGGCAAAAACGCATAAAAAGGGTGCGAGCTAATTCTTTCAGAATTGTACCCTTTTTATTTTTCTATCCCATTACAGAAACAAGCTTGCATAAAAATAATCACTTACATCATATTAGTCAAGAGAAAACAATTAGGATGGAGTCCAAATGGACGATTCACTGTTAGTAAAACTCTTAATGAAATCTTCAGGATAACCAGGCGCTCCATTAATCTTTCTGTTTAGGGTGGAGATGCGCAGGTCCTCACGCTCAATTAAAAAGGAATGTGGAAAATATGACATGAATTCCCATGCAAATGTCGTTTGCTGACAAATCTTCCTCCATATTTACATTGCACTGCAAAAAACTCTTTAATTTCACAACATCTGCTATATATATATATTAATAAAGATACCTTTGCTTTAGTATAAAAAGACTAAATTTAAATCAACATAGTCATAATCTCGGTAGTGCATAATACCTAGATGCACACAATGTCTTTAGGTTTTAAAAGCATTTATTAAAAAGTCAAAGACGATGCCTTGATTAAGTGTCTGCTATTTACTGGGTTGCAAAGCTTAAGCTTTTCCAGTTACAAGCATAACTTTACAGTTTAAGTGCATCCCTTTGCAGGACAGTGGGTTCACGGATAAACCTGGATACATTGTTTAAATGTGACGCGAGACGTTCAGGTCGATGGTGATTTGCAGCACAATACGACCAAAAGACTTTAACGAGAAAATGCAAATGTTTTGCGTTTTCTCACAAAAGTATTACGTGCCCATGAAAAACTTTGCAGGCATTCGCAAAACTTCCGCGTTCTCTCGCAAAAGAACTGCATTCCCCCAAGGAACTTTGCGTTTGCTTGTAAAGCATTTGCTTTCCCCTTTGCAATGTTTTGCGAGCGGAAAACAATACTTTAACGAACAAATGCAAATGTTTTGCGAGTTAACGAACATTTTTGAGAGCGAATGCAATAATTTTGCAAGAGAACGCAAATGTTTTGCAAGCAAATGCAAAGATTTTTGGGGCAATTCAAAATTTTTAAGAGTGATCAAAAAGTTTCTTGTGTTGGAACGCAATACTTTTGCATTTTCTCACAAAAGTATTACGCGCCCACGAGAAACTTAGCAGACACTTGCAAAACTTTTGCGTTTTTCCGCAAAAGTACTGCATTCCCCCAATGAGCTTTGCGTTTGCTTGTAACTAATGTTTCGTGAATGAACGCAAAGTTTCTTGGGGGAACGCAATACTTTAACGAGCGAACGCAAATGTTTTGTGATTTTTGGGGCAATGCAAAAATTTTTAAGAGTGATTGCGAAGTTTCTTTGTTGGAACGCAATACTTTTGTGAACGAACAAAAATGTTTTCTGAGCAGACGCAACGTTTCATGGAGGAACGCAAACGTTTTGATCAAACTCAAAATTTCTCGAGTTAATTAATAATTAACAAACAAATCACCATGTTCCTTTAGGGGCTCCATATATATCCAGTTTGTAGTTTGATTTTAGAATGGCTCTTTACACAAACTAAAAATTAACAATCCAAAACATAAAACACCAAACTCCGAACTATTGAAAAATCAAAACTCGACACGAAACCAGAATGAAAAATCTCATGCGAGAGTCGCCGTGAAAACAAACTCGTTTTAACTTGAGTGCAATCTCATGCGAGAGTCGCAGTGAAAACATGCAAGCGCGATGGTTAAACGTCTGTATAATGCATGTTTATACAGAAGTGCATTCTGTGTGAACGGCCCCTTACGCAAGAACATTTTAATGTAGATAACTGCACACTTTACAAAAGCTGCTATGACACAGACATATTTTACACAATTAGCTTCTGTTTCTGGTTTATATAGGGAACAATGAGACGTGTGACGTCGAGACCAGGCACTGCGGTTCTGAGAAAATGACAAGAATAACTTCTGGAGAGACAGACAGACAAACGATGCGAAACCGATTCAGACAGGAAGGAAATTAAAGCAAGCTAAGCTCTGCATCTGCAGCATGTGAGCAGCTGTACATCGCAAATGCAACTCTGTGCAGTGATTTCTGATGCTCCCTTTAATTAACAACGGCCATGCAATACAACATGGGCTCTTTGAGAAATGTTACTGTCATTAAACCAAATTCACATGAGGAAGAACATGCAAGCTCTACACAGAATGATGCTCAAACCTCAAACTGCTTAAATCACCTGTATTCAGCTGCTTCACTGCATGTTAAACGTGCATCAAGAGTGTGGTTCGCTCAAATATTAATGCAATAGTGCATTTTCACTCAGTATAAATGCTGTAACAGACCTCATTTGTGGTTTACTTGCTCCTTCGGCGCTTTAAACAGTAGATTACTGTAAAACTGCACAACCTGGAGCGCTTGTGCTCTGTCAGAAGGCATAGGTCATGAGGTATTGATCTGCTTTGTATCTGAGCACTGCATTTTATAACTCGAAAACTGCAGTTACGGACCGAGCCTGTAATATTGGAGAAAAGAAACCTCTAAACATTTGCAAATGTTGAAATACGACGGCTGGAAAATGTTTGAGATGTATTATTCTGTATCATATTTTTGTTTCCCAAGAAAAAACATTGATTATGCGTTCATGACAATGTTAACCACGAAGAAAAAATCCCTGTAGGGGTACAAAACGATCAGTTTCACTAGTTACGGCAGGTCTGTGTGGAAGTCACTTGGGTGAAAACTGCAGTTTAAAGCGCACACTATGAAAAGTTACCGTCTCAATATATAAAAAAATCATATTGCTGTATGAATTTAGGGTTTCTATTCACAGTTTCAGGCCCAAGAGACCAGTTAGTGTTTATAAAATATCACCCCCCCACCAAAAAAGAGATCCTAAACCCACAGGATGCATTTTAATTGGCATTGTCTTGTTTTTCTCTTAAAACCAATAACCGCAGAAACCATTGTTTAACTCAGCGGTTATGAAGAGCCCTGATGTTCCTGGTGTTTTCATCCAGAAATCCCAGAAATAGTGGTTCACGTGTCGCCCCTTATAAAAGATCACAGTGTAGCTGTGGAGGGGACTTGTTTTGAGGGCCCCTGAGAGAAACGTCTCTCTCCGAGCGAGTCTTTTTCTAGAAATCAACCAGACGAATGAGCCAAAGCCGACTCAGTACATGTCTCTGTAAATCTCCTGCAGTAAGGGATGCAGCGAAGTGTCTTCGGTCTTCTTGATTTCCTGCACTAACTGAGCGTGCTCCGTCACCAGCTGACGCAGGTCCACTAGTTTCTGGAGGACTTTAGGGAAGAGGAAACCGTTGTCGGGATGGTTGCTCGTGAGGTGCAGATGAAGCACGTTTACGATGCTCTCCTGCATTCGCTCGATGTGCGGGACGTTCACCAGGCCTGGACGATCTGGGAGACGAGACCGGGAAGAGCATGAGGTGAAAATAAATCACTGGCAAGCAAATACTGGTCTTTTCTTTTTAATACTTGTAAGAGTTCATTAAAATTAATAAAATGTTCTACAACACAGGAGTTTTCAATGCACAGATCCATCTTGCAATTGCACTCCTGTACTAGTGTAAGTTCAAGCCTATATTAATTTATAAAAGTAAAAACTTTAAAAAAAAAAAAAATTGAAAAATAAAAATCGAATAATACATGAGATATTTTTATTTTTAAATATATAAATTATGTATATATATATATATATATATATAGAAATTTATATATAAATAAAAAATAGAATTGAAAATCTAAATCTTAATATTTTAAATATTACATATATATATATATATATATATATATATATATATATATAAAAATAAAAAAAATATATATAACAAAAATATAATCATATATATGTGCATGAATACATGAATTAAATATAATATATATCATTAAAAATATATATAATAAAATAATTTAAAAAACATTTCATAAAATATCTTAATATTATATATAATAATAATAATCCATATATATATATATATGAGTGTAGAAATGTAAAAAATATATAATAGAATTTAAAAATAAAAATATAATTTAAAACATTAATAAAAGTATATATATATATATATATATATATATGTATATATGGGACAAAGACATTAAGATGTCCGCATCAAAAGGTATTTACAAAAGTGATTTTGTAAATGTAAGTAAAGTACTTTTAAGGTTTCAAATAAGTTTTTGGAGAATAAAATGTCAAAATTTGGTTGAAATAATGTTACATTGTCATTCAGTGTAACACAATATTTATGCAAAAATTCAAACAACATGCTTATTCTGACATGTACATATTAAAATATCGAAAAGAATAATGGAGCATACTAAATTTGATTGTGTTTTAAATTAGTAAAAAATTCTTACTGACAAATGGGCAAAACCTAGGATAGTGGCAAATGTTAAAAAATGTAAAATTACAACTCATTAGTATTTGTGGTGAAGGTAATTAGTCTTTAATGTGTCATAAATAGATTTTTGTTGTAAATATGCCTGACGAGATTGTTACACTTAAGGACATTTTAAACTGGGTGTCTTCTTCTGTAAATCAGGGGAAAATGTATGATATTTATTTTTTGCTCAGAAAAACAAAAACAAAATTGCAATTAAATAAAACAGAAAACTTTTTGCATTTTTGGGGGGAAACCCTACAACAGTTTTAAAGCAGTATTAACACTTTTTTTTTTTATGCTTAAACACTTTTTCGTCTTTGACCCATATATGTATGTGTATATCTCCTATATATTAATATATATATATATATATATATATATATATAGTATATAATATATATATATATATATATATATATATTATATAACCAATACATAAATAAATTAACTAACTATAATATATATCACTAAAAAATATATATAATAAAACAAAAATATAATAGTATTTATTTTTCTATTTATAATAGTATAATAACAATATTATATATGCACCTCCACAGCAGATGATGGCAGCGACAAACAGTGCGAGGTCACTATCGTCCAGTTCGAGGGAGTTGAACTTCATGGCAAACTGAAACTTGGGCTCCATCATTTCACTGAACGGCCGCCGCAAGCTCTTCAGAAACTCTCTGGTGATGAAGCCGCTGCCGTACGCCACCAGCAGACCGTCTTTATTCATGCACGACGCCAGCATGGCGAAGAGCGCCTCATGGACGCCGTACTTTAATAAAGTCACCTGTCCCAGAAAACAGACTGCGTTCAATGAAGATATGTGCATATCTGAAGATCTTCATGTTCATAGAGCTCGAGGTGTTTACAGGACGTGATGCTCGGATCTGGCACTAACCTGGTCATTTAAATCCAGGTTTGAGAAGCCTGGCACGGACTTGGCGAATTCAGTCAGCTCGGTCACCGTCTCGACAGAAGTGCACTGACAGCAGTGAAATATTCGAACCTCAGCGTCTTTATTCAGCAGAGCTCCAGAAGAGCCTACCATCTTGGCCACGAGAGTCTGTTCGGCCAACTGCAGCGTCTCCATGTCGTGGATGACAAAAGGCTACAACACCATGAGAATGAAGCATGAAGATCATATTAAGAATAAACTGCTGTATAGTGGTTGATACAGGTTTTTCAATGGCAGATGACAATATCTAGAGTACTGGATGGCAGGTGGGCAAAATAAAAATAGATAAATAAATTAAATTAAATGTACAAAAATACAAAAAATAAATAAATAAAAAGAGAGACAAGCCCTTATAGCAGTTCTCCTCAACTTCCTATTTCAATGATCTGAAAAATAAAAATTCTATAAAATTAATAAAATAAAAATAAGTTTAATCAAGTATGCATATGTAAAATACTAAAAAATTAATTATAAAAATAAAAAATAAACAAAAAAATTATTATTATTATTATTATTTTGTGTTTGTGCATATATTCAAATAATTTTAATTATTATTATTATTATTATTATTTTGTGTTTGTGCATATATTCAAATAATTTTATTAAGTTATTTAAAGCACAATAGCTAAATATAAAAATAATAATAATTAAAAATCAATAAATAAATATCTAAAAAAAAATATTTTACAAATATATTATTTAAAAGATACACAAAATATGTGTGTGTGTATATATGGACTTAAATGTATATATATATATATATATATATATATATATATATATTATATATATCTATACACACACACATATTTTACAATATATTATACAATATATTATTTAAAATATATGTATATGTGAAGAATAAGTTCAAGACAGTATTCAAGTACACACCCAATAAAAAATAAGTAATAAAAATAAAAAACAGAATAAAAATTATTATTATTATTATTATTTTGTTTGTGTGCATATATCCAAATAATTTTAACAGTAATTTAAAGCACAACAGCTAAATGTAAAAAAAACAATATTTAACAAATATATTATTTAAAAGATATATAAAAGATGTATATATATATATATATACATAATATTTTAAAATATATTTTATTAAAATATATGTGGAGAATAAGTTAAAGAATATATATATATATATATATGTAAAATAGTAGTAATAAGTAATAAAATAGAAAACAGAATAAAAAGTGAATAAAAGTAATAGTAATAAAATAAATTGTTATTATTATATTATGTGTATAAGCATATGTAACAGATCCATCTTCCAAAAGACATGTCACACAGGACGATACATTACAAAACCCTCGACCCGAAACAGTTCAGATGACGGCATTTGTTTCAAACGTTGCTAAAACTCGCCTCCATAACAGAGGTCAGCACGACCCCCCGAGAGGCTGGACTGCGGGCCGTGAGAGAACAAGCGCACTGTGAGAGATGAAAGCCTGGTCTTAATTCAGCTGCGCTCACTCCCAACAGCTGGGCCGTGTCCCGTAGAGCTCAGGCCCAAGAGCACAGCCAACAATCAAGCTAGTGTTACAGATGCATGAGGGGAAACACGTCTGAGGTGGAAGCCACACACACCCAGTCAGGACACACTCCACCACACCCCCGTCCCATGAGCCCCGTGTCATATCAAGCTTCTCTAATCAAGAGTTCTGCTTTATTGATGGCCTTTGTGCTTTATAAGAAGGCGTAGAGCCACATGAACATGGTGGAGAAAACGGAAAAGTGTAAATAAAAATAAAATGTTATATATTTTCTTTCTCTTTAGACTTTTATAACAATGTGGTACAAGGTAATCCTATTTAAATCAATGTGATAAAGGAGTTAGGCCCGAAGTAATCAAAAAGTACTCTGATTATATTATCTAAAAGGTGTATTGTAATGGATTACGTTACTAACTACAATTTTTGTCATGGAATCTGCGATCAATAATGGACTACAATTTGCTAGGGCGTTGCTAAGGTGATTCGAACGGTTGCTAGGTCATTACTATGATCTGTGTGGTTGCTAAGTCATTGCTATGTGGTTCCAAAGATTTTAGGGGTTGTTGCTAGGGTGTTGCTATGGGGTTCTAAGTGGTTACTAGGGCGTTGCTAAGCTGTTCTGACCGGTTGCTAGGTTATTGCTATGTGGTTCTAAAGGTGTTAGGGTTGTTACTAGGGCATTTTCTAATGTTTTCTTAATTGTTGTTGCTAGGGTGTTTCTAAGGTGCTCTGAATGGTTGCTAGGTCATTGATATGATCTGTGGTTGCTAAGTCATTGCTATGTGGTTCCAAAGATTTTAGGGGTTGTTGCTATGGGGTTCTAAGTGTTACTAGGGTGTTGCTATAAGCTGTTCTGACTGGTTGCTAGGTTTGTTTGTCTATGTGGTTGCAAAAGGTGTTAGGGTTGTTCCTAGGGCATTGCTAATGTTTTCTTAATTGTTGTTGCTATGGTGTTTCTAAGGTGCTCTGAATGGTTGCTAGGTCATTGATATGATCTGTGGTTGCTAAGTCAGATGATGCTATGTGGTTCCAAAGATTTATAGGGGTTGTTGCTATGGGGTTTCTAAGTGGTTACTAGGGGTGTTGCTAAGCTGTTCTGACTGGTTGCTAGGCGTTTGTTGTTATGTGGTTGCAAAGGTGTTTAGGGTTTGTTCCTAGGGCATTTTTCTAATGTTTTCTTAATTGTGTGTTGCTAGGGTGTTTCTAAGGTGCTCTGAATGTTTGCTAGGTCCATTGATATGATCTGTGGTTGCTAAGGCATTGCTATGTGGTTCCAAAGATTTTAGGGGTTGTTGCTATGGGGTGTCTAAGTGGTTACTAGGGGTGGTTGCTAAGCTGGTTCTGACTGGTTGGGGCTAGGTTGTTGCTATGTGGTTGCAAAAGGTGTTAGGGTTGTTCCTAGGCATTGCTAATGTTTCTTAATTTGTTGTTGCTATGGTGTTTCTAAGGTGCTCTGAATGGTTGCTAGGGTCATTGATATGATCTGTGGTTGCTAAGTCATTGCTATGTGGTTCCAAAGATTTTAGGGGTTGTTGCTATGGGGTTCTAAGTGGTTACTAGGGTGTTGCTAAGCTGTTCTGACTGGTTGCTAGGTTGTTGCTATGTGGTTGCAAAGGTGTTAGGGTTGTTCCTAGGGCATTTTCTAATGTTTTCTTATCTGGTGAGTGGTCGTGCAATTGTTTGTTGCTAGGGGTGTTTCTAAGGTGCTCTGGAATGGTTGCTAGGTCATTGATATGATCTGTGGTTGCTAAGTCATTGCTATGTGGTTCCAAGATTTTAGGGGTTGTTGCTATGGGTTTCTAAGATGTTACTAGGGTGGTGTCTAAGCTGTTCTGACTGTTGCTAGGTTTTTGCTATGTGGTTGCAAAGGTGTTAGGGTTGTTCCTAGGGCATTGCTAATGTTTTCTTAATTGTTGTTGCTATGGTGTTTCTAAGGTGCTCTGAATGGTTGCTAGGTCATTGATATGATCTGTGATTGCTAAGTCATTGCTATGTGGTTCCAAAGATTTTAGGGGTTGTTGCTATGGGGTTCTAAGTGGTTACTAGGGTGTTGCTAAGCTGTTCTGACTGGTTGCTAGGTTGTTGCTATGTGGTTGCAAAGGTGTTAGGGTTGTTCCTAGGGCAACATGGGCTAATGTTTTGCTTAATTGTTGTTGCTAGGGTGTTTCGTAAGGTGCTCTGAATGGTTGCTAGGTTCATTGATATGATCTGTGGTTGCTAAGTCATTGCTATGTGGTTCCAAAGATTTTAGGGGTTGTTGCTATGGGGTTCTAAGTGGTTACTAGGGTGTTTGCTAAGCTGTTCTGACTTGTTGCTAGGTTGTTGCTATGTGGGTTGCAAAGGTGTTAGGGTTGTTGCTAGGGGCATTGCTAAGTTTTTCTAATTGTTGTTCCTAGGGTGTTTCTAAGGTGCTCTGAATGGTTGCTAGGTCATTGATATGATCTGTGGTTGCTAAGTCATTTCATATGTGGTTCCAAAGATTTTAGGGGTTGTTGCTATGGGGTTCTAAGTGGTTACTAGGGTGTTGCTAAGCTGTTCTGACTGGTTGCTAGGTTGTTGCTATGTGGTTGCAAAGGTGTTAGGGTTGTTCCTAGGGCATTGCTAATGTTTTCTTAATTGTTGTTGCTAGGGTGTTTCTAAGGTGCTCTGAATGGTTGCTAGGTCATTGATATGTAGTTGCAAAGGTATTCTGAGTTGCTAGGGCATTGTTAACGCGTACTAGGTAACTGCAATGTGGCTGCAAAGGTTTTTTGGTTGTTAGGACAATACTAAGGTGTTCTGGGGTGCATTTCCCAAAACCATAGTTTCTAACTAAGTTAGCAACTCTGTTGGTTGCAATGCAATTTCCCATTTCCCAACAGGTTAGCAACTATGGTTTTGGGAAATGCACCCCTGAATGGTTTCTAGGTAATTGCTATGTGCTTGCAAAGGTGTTCTGAGTTGTTGCTAGAATTACTTAAAGACAGACGAAAAAAAGATCCAGAAAAAGATGCACATCGGCTATAATGAATGAAGCACATGGCTGGATGCTCTTACTGGTGTGCTTGTCTTGCCCGTCAGGATGGTCCGTGCTTTGGATTTGTTCATGTTGAAGTTTTTCAGGTAGGCCTCGTAGATCTGCTTGGCCAGGGTTTTCTGATCGGCCAGCTGTGGGTCCTCGATCTCTCGTTCTCCAGTTAGGATTTCCACCTTCAACCTCAGCTTCTCCGACTGTGGCATTCGCCCAAAGCGGATGGCTGTTTGTGGGATAGAAACAAGAACTTCAACTGAAACGAACGTCCCATGTAAGACTGCCCACCCAACAGTCGACTAAATGTTAGTTGACGAGAAGAGGCTTAAGGCCTGTCTATACTTCACTTTTCGAATTCAGTTCCACCTCCAAGTATACGAAGTATACTTTGGGCTTTAGTCGACTTAAATTTTATTAATCAGTTAGTCGCAGAAATAATAGGTCCGTGTTCGTGACGGACAGATCGTTAACGGCAGGTCCTTGATGTAATTACAGTATATTGGGCAGAATACCCAAATGTTCCCCTGTCATTCATAAACCTCAAATATGGCTTATCATTTAAAAGTGTAGCAAGTAGTATCAACTTTAGATAAATGTGCGCTATTAGGTGCATATCCAAGTGTTTGTGCCGAGTGTTTGCACTCTTACTGCAGGACACGGAGGCGTCGATGCCATTACTGCACAATGTTTTCAGATAACAGCGGAAACAACTTAAAATACGCCGTCATTTTTGCTCGAGCAGGTAAGAGTAATACATCATTTGAAACTGTAACGCGTCTACTTTTATTTGTGTGCACTCACCATATCATCAAAACGTGCTTTTGTAAAATAAAGAAAACAAACTGGAAGCACTTTCTGCCATCTCTGAGCACCAGCGGCGTCACAAAAACGAACAGACTCTCAGTACACTGGCTACTCGCTTCAAAGATGTTAGAAATATATCTATAGAAAGCTTGAAATGTCTACTTTGAAATACTCTCTGATTATGTAATCCGTATTAAAGGTGCATTTCGACCTAAAGGCGAGTCTGCTACGGAGATGGCGAGTCAGCATCGTCAACCTCCTTCAAAACACTGTTTTATTAATGAATAAATATCTCCTTGCTGTTTTTGCAACGCATTCATAGTCATTACTAGGGTTGTCAAAAGTACAAACTTCCAAACTGAAATTAAAAAATGTGACGATGCCAGCATTTCCCGCTAGCAACTTGAGCGCTGTTGAGCGGATTCTTATGTCTGTTAAGCACATCTGCATGTGTTAATGTTAATGCACAATAGGCTATAGTCTACATCAAAGGCCCCCCAAGTTTATATTTAAGTAATTAAATTAATATAAACCTGCAATTAGTCGACTAGTGGCTTTAAAGAATGACTTTCAGTTGACTAGAAAAACACTTTAATCAGGGGCAGCCCTACGTATAATGCTGCCTTTGTAGGAAGCTCTCTATATTTTGGAACAAAACCAATATCTGACTTGCCTCTTGTGAAGCTTCTCCAGCGATATGCGGATAAATTTTGACGTGATCATTTGTGGTTAGTTCTTGACAGCCTTCCAAGAGTTCAAATCACATAAAAGTTAAAACTACTAGCCCTACTGCTGTGAGACTTGCTTGGCATGACGTTCAACATGCTTTTCTTCAATATCTCTATTGTTGTTGTGGATAACATAAAAGTGGACTGTAAGTTGTGTCTGTAAACCTTTACTCTGCTGATTCTCTTGCAAAACAACCTCATGCGCTGCTGATCACAGATGATTAATATTTGCTGAAATCCAAGGCCACTATTTACACATTTTGTCAGATCAGGATGTCTGGTGCTTTAGAAACTTGCCCAGAGGAATTGAGTAACACTGGACTGTGTTCAAATGAATTTCATGGTTTCACAGGACAGAGAGAGCAGCGGTGGGCATTATGGTGTTGAACACTGTTTCAGCATTTCAAAAGCTAGATTTATTTAAAACAAAACCGGCAAAAGTTTTGAAGTGGAGACATTAAACTATTCAGAGAATGGAATGGCAAAAAAAACTATTTATTTTGTCAACATGTTTCGGCTCACAGGCCTTCATCAAGGCTTCCGAATACAAAGAAACTCATTTTAAATCAAACTTTTTTCAATTCCATTCTCTGAATAGTTTGATTTCTCCACTTCACAAGTGTTGCTGGTTTTGTTTTAAAAAAAATACATATGATTTCTCCTTCCATGCACCTTGTTGATTGTGTGAAGCTGCACCAGAATAAATATATTACATATCAGAAATTATATTTAGCCTGTGGTGCTCATGCAAAACTAGCTTTTATGATGCTAAAGTGTTGCTCCAAATGGTTTTAACATTTTATGCTGTTGCTAGTGTGCTAGTGTGGTTTACAGTTTTTGCTGTCAGTAGTATATGATGCATGCAAATGTGGATATCTTTAAAACATGAATGTAATCCTAATGCAGATGCCACAATCCCCAACAGCTTACAGTCCCGGCCTGTAAACCTCCATTGCATGACACACAAACGCATATTCCTTATTAATTAGTGCACCTATATTTGTTTCTTGTATCAGGATTTTTTTTATAAATATAAGGTTCAAAAGAACATTTAGTTGAAGTAGAAATTTCTGTAACATTAGAAATGACTTTGCTGTCACTGTTGATCAAATTAATGCATCCTTGTTGACTAAAAGCATGATATATATATATTTTTCCAACAGGATGAAGGGAGTGGCGAAGATCGCTGGTTTTAACTTTCACTAGGATGAGTAAGTCTGAAGAGGATGCCTATTCTAAAGCAGTATGTATGCTTATATCAGCTTACGATGTGTGTGTCATGCTGAAAGATAAACTGCTTTAATAAAGACAAGAATGGAACTAATCTGTTTATTTAGTAACAAGTCTCTTTTCCAACACAAATTACAGAGACTATTTCCATCAAAGGGACCAAAGAGATTGTAAAATGCTAATTTTAGCAGCGATCCCACATCACTGTGAGGAATGGTGTGTGTTTTCAAGAGTCCACGGTTCGGGTTACGGACTTTGACCATAGCACGACTTCAGCACATGCCTTCGCTGATCATAAAGCCTGTGAAAGATGCACGGTTCAGCAGGGCTGGATGTGTGAGCGGGCCTCATAAAAGATGACCTTTGACTCCAGACTGAAAACAACGGAGAGGCCATCGCAGGAAGTCAATGCACTGATATCTCAAGGACAAAACAACCAATCGCTCTCATGTTAGATCATTAAGTCAAAGATTATCCGCACTACACCATCAAGTACATTAAAGGAAGATTGTTTAAAGGAACGGTTCACCTCAAAATTGATTTCTCACCATTTACTCATCTTGTGTTGTTCTAGACCCATATGCTGTTATATTTTTAGTGGAACACAATATATGTAAATATATTTTCAGTCTCTGAATTCAGCTTTTCTATTTAATAAGCTAATGGTGACAACGTGTTGTCAAACTACAAACCTGACGAAACACCATAAAAGTAGTTCACACTACTAATGCACTATATTTCAAGACATCTAATGCTATTTTTCTTTTTTTTTCTTTTTGTGAGGAACAGACTGAAATTTAAACCATGCATTATTTTGCAATTCCTCAAAAAGTTGTTCAGATGGCAGTATTTATTCTGAACCTTGCCACAACACTTGAAGAACTTAGCCCTAATTGAACGGTAATTTAAATAATGCTTTAAATGCCATTTAATAAAATTCCATGGATAAACGCATGCATTCGGATGGCATTTAATTCATGGTAAAATTTCTGTTATTGCTTAGATAAATTATTAAGTTCATATTAAATTTAATAGGAAATACTATCCTATTTATTATTTATTTAAATATCGCATTTATAGTTTAAATGGTTTTCTGTTTTGTATTTTATCTCTCAAAATTTTCGTTTTAAAAATGTGGAAAATACATGAATAAGTTAGTGCAAACTATTATTTACATAAGGTAAACTTATTACTCAACTACTTGGTCATCTAGTCAGGGTTATTGTCATTAAATAAAACTAAAACTAAAACCATAAAAAAAAGCATTTTCACTACTTGAAACAAAATAAGT
Source organism: Cyprinus carpio (assembly GCF_018340385.1). Taxonomy (NCBI): domain Eukaryota; kingdom Metazoa; phylum Chordata; class Actinopteri; order Cypriniformes; family Cyprinidae; genus Cyprinus; species Cyprinus carpio. The sequence goes on along the minus strand of NC_056596.1, from coordinate 1,810,591 downwards.
GTTAACTGAAATAAAATAAAATGTGCAAAAAATTAAACTTATTTTATTTCAGCTATTTGTCAAAGCAGTATTTCTTATTTTCAATTAGTTTCACTTTAAATACTAAAATAACTAAAAATTTATTTAATTTAATTACATGACAAAAGCACAAAAAAAATTAATTACAAACACCAATAAAATTATAATAGTATCATAATTATAATAACATGACTTTAATTAAAGTGAAAACAAAAAATATAAAAATAAAATTAATTACAAACACCAATAGAATTATAATAATATCATAATTATAATAATAGCACTAAATTAACACTGTAACTGCAATGACACTGATTAGTTGTGCAAACTCTAATATAAAATGTATAAAATAAATATTATTAATACAATAAAAAAATGCATTCATTAAATATTTATTAAAAAATTACTAAAAAAAATAACCAATTCAAAACATCAAATTATTAACATCTTAACATATTATATTTAATCTTAATCATGAAGTTATTGCACAGTTGGTAGTGATTATGAAACGATTTTTGGATTGGACACAGTTTCCCAAAAACTGAGATGTGTGCGATTAAAATACAACACAACCTTAATGTTTGTCAAAAAACAATTTGAACAGGAATTTTTATGCAGATGGTGGGAGAAAACCACCAAAATTCTTGATTCGGACGGCAGTAAAATCACTGAATAGCATCTGCAAATGTTGAAATTAGATGACAAACAATTCTAATTACCATCAGAATTGGGCTTTTGTTTGCCACACTCACCATTGTGGGACATGCCCACTGACAGGCACTTCTGAAAGCGACAGTATTGGCACTTGTTTCGGTTCTTCTTTTGGATCTTACAGCGGCGTTCACATTTATCGTACTCCAGTTTGAGGCGAATGGTCCGGCGGAAGAAACCCTACAAGAGGCACAAACAGAGATCCAGTTGAGCTCATTCTGAAAAACAAGAACGGCACACATTCCTACAAGCATTTCCAAGCCAGCACAGGTCAACGTAAGGTCACTGCTTGCTCTAAATATGCGTCACATTCTGTACTGTACCCAAGGGCGTAGTTTTGGTTTGAACATTGGGGGAACATTAGTGGAGTCCAAGGTCATGCTCCATCATGAGGTTTATTTATTTGTTTGTTTGCTTATATGTTTATTTTTGTAAAATGATCTTTTGTGTGATTGATAACATAACTGCAATAAAGTAATAGCCTAGTTAACAATTACCTGTTTACATAGGATAAATAATGTAGCCTATATTATATTATTTAGGCACTTATAGGCAATAGTTTGACATGGGAAGTCAATCTAAATCTATAGGGAAAAATCTATTCTATTACAAATTCTACAACAATTTCAACAAAAATACCACAATAAATAAGCCTACAATACAATACAACGTGATAAATTCTAGTAAAGGTTTAAAAAGATTTAAAAATATAAAAAAATTTTAAAAGATAAATTTTACTACTCTTTCAAAACAATTTATTTAGTTTATGTGCCTTTTTTAGATAATTATCTACCTTATCCAGCACGTTTACCATCAGCTTCACGATAGAAATAGCTCACGCAAATCTATCACACTTTTCGTCTTATATGTATACGGTGAACGCTCAACACTCGTGCACAATTAAAAGAACCGTGCTTCAGTCAGGTTGTGTTCGTCCTTGGATCCGTCAGGGTTTTCTCTCCAAAAAACCACACCTCCAGCCCACCATGAAAGGAGACACAAAATAAAAACAAGAACAACAATCACAACCCTACCTATCTTTAATATTAGGAGTGAACGGCATGATCAAAATCTTATGATATGAATGGAAGTACAGTTATTCTTGCTGGAAAAGCATAAAAATGATCTTCCTCTTGACATGTTCTGGACATGCTTCATGTTTTGCTCTTACATGTAAATATAGCTGCACAAAATACACCACCATTCAAAAGTTTGGGATAATATTTTTATTTAAATTTAAATTAAATTAATATTTTTAATTCAGCAAGAATGCATTAAAAATTAGTAAAGACATTTATAATGTTATAATACATTTTAATAATAATAATAATACATTTTATTTATAATGTGCTTTTCTCACACCCAAAGTGATACAGCATAGTAAAAATACAAGTAAAATACAAATATTACAGTATATAATACAATATAAGACAACAATATCAATATCCTAATCAGCAGCTGACACTTAATCATGGTAAGCAATTTTAAAAAGGTGCGTTTTCAACAGGTTCTTAAAAACGTTTAGTGTGATTCAAAGGATGTAAAGTGAATTGCAGTAATCAATTCTTGAAGTGATAAATGCGTGGATGAGCCTTTCCACATCAGGTGTAGAAAGGAAAGGAAAGGCCTAATCCTAGCAATATTTCTGAGATGATGAAATGCCGATGTGAGCCTCCAGTGTCAAGGGAACATCAAACATCACACCAAGGTTAGGAGCTTGTAATGATGGCAGTACACGCTTAAAAATGCTGAGTTGTTTCATCCCAACTTTGGGTCAAATATGGACTAACCCAACCATTGGGTTAAATTTTTTAAATTAAATTTTTTACCCAAAAGTTGGGTTGATGCAACCCAGTATTTTTTAGAGTGTACAGAGCTGTTGTCAAATTAGAGTTCCTACATTTGTGGATGGCTGCTGGTGAGCCAATAAGAAGAGCTTCAGTCTTAGAGCTATTACATTTTAAAAAGTTGTGATGCATGTACAATTTTATGTCCTGCAAACATTCAGAAAGGAATGTGGAACTGACTGTAACATCAGACTTCGAGCTGATGCAAATCGTCAGAATAGAATTGATACCCAATACCGTGTTTCCTAATGATTTGCTCCAAAGGAAGCATATTAAAAAAGTAAAGGACCTAAAACAGACCCCTGGGGAACACCATATCGGACCTGGCTAATGTCAGATTTGTTGTTTCCGAGAACAACAAACTGCAATCTATTTGTAAGGTAGGATCTGAACCATTCAAGCACAGTGCCAGAAATACTAAGCCAACTCTTAAGTCTATCAAGCAATATAGTGGTACACATTGTCAAAGGCTGCACTCAGATCTAACAAATCTAAAACAGTTGAGGCACCAGAGACAGCTGAGACAAGGAGGTCTCTGTACTATGTCCTGATCTAAACCCAGATTGGAAAGGTTCTAATAGCTTGTTGAGTGACAAATAATAATGTAGTTGTGCCACAATAACACGTTCCAGGACCTTAGCTAAAAAAGAAAGATTTGAAATGGGCCTGTAGTTTGTTAGATCAAATGTATCACACCCTGGATTGGTGTGATAGCTGCAATCTTAAGTTCACACGGAAAAATCACAGTAATAAGAGAGGCGTTCGCAATATTTAATATGAAGGGACTGATTCAAAACACCCAAAAAAACAGCTTTTGAGAGGGCGGGCTCGGAAAAAAACAAGGGGTTGAGTTCATTGCCAAAAATAGTTTTGAGATGCAATCAGTGGTAACTGTGGAAAACTAGAAAACAAATTCACAGGAATACTAGGTGGAAGAACCTCAGGGAGCACAGACAGAGTGGAAGAACCAATAGATTTATAGATGGTCTTAATTTTATCCACAAAAAAATTAAGAAACTTGTTACACTGCTGAACAGAAGAGACTGTGGGTGACTTATTCGTCTTAAAAATCTTTTTTGGATTTGCAGCACCATCACTTTTAATGTGTGAACAGTATTTCTATGACCACTAAAACACAATAGACATTAAATCCTAATTTCAATTTCTAATAATACAACACAATATGCCAAATTTTTAAATCCTAATTTGTATAACTAATACCACTAAAAATGAAAAGTATTTAACTAATAATACAACACACTAAGAAAAAAAACATTGTAGAGATGTGAGCTCCAGGGGTGTCTGCATATATATATTATATAATATATAAAGAGTTTTTTAGGGCAAGAATCTTATTGTTAACAAAAATAAAGTCTATCTGAAAATATGCTTCAATGTTTTTAGAGATGTGAGCTCCAGGGGTGTCTGCGGCCGTTCAGCGCTCATTAACCCATCGAGAGCAGCCTCACCTCGGCCTGATCTTCTGGATTTTGCTGCTTCCCCAAATTTCTCAAAAATGATATACACATGAGATATAATTTATTTTGGGTAAATCTCATGGGCAGTCTTTGGTCTCATTAATATATTATTTGATTATCTATTAGGCCAGTGTCCTCGTGCCTACAGCAGAATCACAGCCATGCTGATATACAGCACTGCTACTCGTGCAATGTTGCTCATGTATATATGACTCTTCAAACAAAACATTAATATTCAAACAATGAACCACTGCTGAAACCCAAGCCACATGAAGCCATAAGCTCCAGCTTGATATCAGAGCGTTATTCCCTGGAAAGAATAAACAGGCCAGTTTCTTAAGGTCATAAATGCATCCAAAGCATGAAATCAAGCGGCTTGCACAATTTGGCGAAGCGCTGAAGACGACCAGCGGTTTACCAGCAGAACAGAGACTCAAAGTGCAGCCTGGCAAGAAAGGATGGGGTTGTAAAAACTAATCGCTGTTGCTTCACTCATATTGAGCCATTCTGTCCCTAGAAACACTTCTGCAGTTTCGAAAGAGAGATTAGACGGGGAGATACAGAGAGAGATGGAGAGGCAGCAGGGACACGAGGAAGAGGAGGAGAGGTCGAGTCGAGGACAGACACGCTGAGACTGACCGTCCAAATCCCCGTGAAATATTTAATGAAATACTTAACTGATACCATTTTATTCAATTACTTAAGTACTTTTTAAATAAAACAATTACAGTAATGATTATTAAGTCATTTTCTAAAGCTTCTAAATATTTTCTAAATATATTTAATTAAATATTTAATTTATAGCTTTATTATTTTACTTATTTACTTAATTTATAAGCAATTTTAAATTTAACAAATTAATGATAATTGTTTTAATTTAACTAATTTTATAAATATAGCTTCAAAACAGAAGTTACAAGAAAAATACTCAGTAATACAGAAAAATAAAGAAACAAATTACAAGTAATAAATGCCATATATCTGAAAGTTACTAGTACTTAATTCTAAGTACTTTTTAAAATAATTACAAATTAAAAATAATAGCTGTAATTGTTTTAATTTAGTCATTTTCTAAACAAAGCTTCAAAACATGTAAATATTTAAATATTTAATTAAATATTTAATTTATTTACAAGTACGTTGTAAAAATAATTACAGATATATAATTGTTTTCATTCGTTACACGCAATCATTTTATAAATATCTTCGAAACATAGACTACAAGCAAACAGTCACTAATAAAGAATAACACAGAAATGTATAATAAGAAGTGTAATGAATCTTTTTTTTCTTACACTTCTAGTTAATATGCAAATGTAAATAAATATTATTATGCATACTTTTATTGTACTCTCTGATCCAGTGAATGAAATGCTTCTTGACTGGTGTAGCGTTCTTACTCCGGATGGTGTGGTCATATAAACAGTATTAGAAATGAGTATAAATAAGTATAAGCCTGTATGAATGATAAACACCGCATCAGCATTATATCACACGTGCTTTATTTAACTCTAGAGCGCGTTGGCCTCTGCAGCCGTGGCCTCAAGCAGACTCATATTTTTTACGGCAGGACGGGGCGAGGATGCACCTGTCGCCTGTGTTTGAACATCTGGGTCAAGGTCACATTCTTTGTGAGCAGAGAGCACTTGAGAGGCAGATGCATTTGCAAGTGAAGTGACAAAACATACACACAACCGTAAAAATAAAAAAATTACAGAAATATTATGAGAGATGTAATGCAATCATCGGTTTGATCAATATTCATGAATGATATTTACACTTTGGGTATCAGCTTCTTAATATCAGGTATACATGAAAATATTCTGATAATATTTGTGACCCTGCAGCACAAAAGCAGTGTTAAGTCTCTGGGGTATATTTATATCAACAGCCAAAAATACATTGTATGGGTCAAAATTATAGATTTTTATTTTAAACCAAAAATCATTAGGATATTAAGTAAAGATCATGTTCCACGAAGATATTTAGTAAATTTCCTACCGTAAAATATCAAAACTTAATTTTTGATTAGTAATATGCATTGCTAAGAATTCATTGAACAACATCTTTAAAGATGATTTTCTCAATATTTAGATTTTTTTGCACCCTCAGATTCCAGATTTTCAAATAGTTGTATCTCAGACAAATATTGTCCTCCTAACAAACCATACACCAATGGAGAGATTATTTATTCAGATGATGATGATGTATAAATCTCAATTTTGAATTTTGAAAAATTGACACTTAAGTCACATATGATTAGATTCCACTTTGTCTTCATTGAGGCAACAACAATAATAATAAAAATATCAACAACAATAAAAAAGATAAATAATAATAATGATATTATTATTGTTGTTGTTAAAATAAACAATAATAACATTAAAAATAATTCGAATTATTGTTATAATAAATAAATAATCGCAATAATAAAAATTATTATTATTGTACATATAAAGTTTTGATTGATGTAGTCTAATGAATATTTATCACAAAACAAATAAATCAACACTAAAATATCAGTTCTGCATATTATCAGGTACAGTTTCTCGGCAATGTATTAAAACACAAGATTTTTAATAATAATAATAACAAAAATAATAATAATCATTATAAATAATAACAATAATACTATTATTATAAACTATTATTTTCATTATTATTGTGCATATTAATGTAGTCTAATGATTATTACAAATTTAACTATTATTATTATTATTATTGAGGTAGTCTTAAAATTACTTCAAATGAAACAAATTTTAAAAAAACACTACAATATTGGATCTGCTTATTTGTCAAGTAAATATTAACATAAATATAATGATTTGAAATAAATAAATAAATAAACACACAAGCAAATAAATAAATAAATAAATAAATACTCATGTAGTCTAATGATTCTTTAAAAGCTCTTATAAATCACATTAAAATACTTTAAAATGCATTAATTTTCCCAAACAATTGAATGGTCTGTCTGGGCTTTAAGTTCATAAAGACAGTAAAACAAAAGTAAACAGACTTTGGTAAGAACACAGCCAGGCTTTTTTGTTGCTCTTCTGAAAGCAATATTATGACTAATGTGTGCAGTCAACAGATGCTCCTCTAGACACAGATATGAGGGCAAAACATCCTCAGTGACCTCAAACGAGGCCAATGCGTGTGTCCTGGGGCTTTAACGGGCCAACAGTGTGTGTGAGAGACGATATACAGAAAACTTCAGCCTCTACACTTCATGCTCATTCAGTATTCAGTGTCTTTGTGAATAATGCCAGTGTACAGACGTTATCTACAAGCCTTAAAGGGACAGCAGCTAAAGCCTGGCTCTCACCTTGCAGCCCTCACACGCGTGAACTCCGTAGTGATATCCTGACGCGCGGTCCGAACACACGCGGCACTCCAGGGTCAGAGAGGAGGAGGTGAACTCGTCCTGTCCCGCCGGGCCACCGTACACACCTGACGACGGGCTGGACGCCGGAGTCAGTGCATCTACACAAGACAGCCAACAAAACACACGTGCACACTTGAAAACGTCTCTTTTTGATCTAAACTGATCTAGAACACAATTAGAAAATCATTGTCATAAAATAAAATGAAACACAATAATATCTGTTATTGTTATAATAAATAATAATAATCATTATTAATATTATTGTGCATATTCAGTTTTAATTGATGTAATCTAATGATTCTTTAAAAGTAAAGCAACATTAAAACATCAGTTCTGGATATTAGTTATCATAAGTATATATCATGAAGTCATCAAATAATCTAATAATAAATGGAAACACTTTGCTATCATTGATTTGAAATAAATTAATGAATATTATGTTTAATTGATTATTATTAAATATATCTAGAACACAATTTGAATAACAAATAATAAAATAAATAATAATAATAATAATAATGCACATATTACGTTTTAATTGATGTAGTCTTATGAGTCTTTAAAATAAAAAGTACAGGTCAAAAGTTTGGAAACATTACTATTTTTAATGTTTTTGAAAGAAGTTTTTTATGTATGTATATATATATATATATATATATATAAAATTTTTGTTTGATTAAAAAATAGTAATGTTTCCAAACTTTTGGTCTGTACTATATATTATTCATATATATATATATATATATATTATATATATATATATATATATATATATATAATATATATATATATACACAGTACAGACCAAAAGTTTGGAAAACATTACTATTTTTAATGTTTTGAAAGAAGAAGTTTCTTCTGCTCATCAAGCCTGCATTTATTTGATCAAAAATACAGAAAAAAAAATTAATATTGTGATATATTATTTTATATTATTACAAACTTTTGGTCTGTACTGTATATATCTCACTTGTCCATCACCATCTTTACATACATACATAAACCTTTACATACATGCACACATATGTGTATATATTTCAAAATATTATATTAAATATTATAAGTTTTGCAGTGTAACACTCAGAAATTCTTTGGTGTGAAGTAACTCTGAAGTCTTCTAATAATTACTAAAATACTTAAGGTCTTCACTTTTCTGCCAATTTTTAAGCCTAAGCTTCTTTGGAAACGTGTTTACCTCGACTCCAATCCACTGCTCTGCCTTCCTGCTGCCTCAGAAACCGTTCCATGATGTCACTTCCTCATTTCTCAAGCGTTTTAACCTCGACAATCCGTTTCTGTCCCTGATTGACTGATTTCTGACAATTCAGCAATTTTTTGTGCGTTGTGTGACTGTCATGAGGTCAAACAGCAGGTTGAGATTTTGAAATTAATCATATTTTTTGGAATATAAAGTTTGAGTAAGAGTTGATTCCGTCGAGCTTCTAGAAATAAAAACTAGGTCAGCATTCCAGAACCACAAGCCACTGATGACCAATCGAAAACCGCTAAAACACTTGAGAATCTGCACATACATCAAGTCTGATACATCTTGTGAATGCAAAGAAGAAAAACTTACATTTCCTGCCTGAGAGTTAATAAATATGAAATTATTACGCTGCATAAAATGTAAATGCCCACAACATTTTCTATGAAAATACATGAGGGCTAAATGTTTTAAATTTTATAATTTTAACACATTTTTATCATACTACTTTAAAATTATTTTTAATCAGCATTTTTGCTGTTTTCCAACCAATTAAAAATAAAGATAAAAAAATGTAACCCTCCATAAAAGACGACAGATTTTGAAACAAGATAAATCAACAATAAAATAACAGTTCTGCATATTAGTTATCAGATGAATATTCTAGTAAAATATGAAAACATCCCACTTTGGCAATATTGATTTTTAATAATAATAATAATAATAATAATAATAATAAGAAAAAGAAGAAGAAGAAGAAGAAAGAAAGAAGAAGAAGAAGAAGAAGAAGAAGAAGAAAGAATAAACAGAAATAAATAAATAAATAAATAAATAAATAATACATATTATAATAATATTTAATATTGTACATATTAAGTTTTGATTGATGTACTAATGATTATATATAAAAACAAACAAAAAAAAAACAAAAACAACACATGATACATATAAATTAAAATATAAATATTAATGTAATAAAAGAATACATTATAAATATCCCACTTTGCCATCATTTTAATTGTAATATAATAATAATAATAATAATAATAATAATAAATATTATTATAATAATATTATTTTTATTATAAATTATTCTCATTATTATTATTATTATTGCTGTTATTTATTATACCAAATATAACAATTATTATTATTATTATTATTAATTGTTTTTATTATTATTATTAGTGGTTTTTATTTTTTATAATAAATAGATAATAATAGCAGCTATTATTATTATTATTATTATTATTATTTATCACTATTGTACATATTACTTTTTGACTGATGTAGTTTAATGATTATTAAAAAAAGCAACACTTTCTTTTGGATATTTCTTGCATAAATTTTCAGTTTTTTTTTCCTATTGGCAAATTGTTTAATTTCTTTCTTTTTTTCATAAGCATAAATCCAACAAAATTACAATGCTTACAATATGTCAACAAAGCATTCATATCGGCATTTGCTTACTTGTGTAGAGTAAAAATGCAAACCATGCAATGCAACCAGCGCCTCAGGTTCTTAATTGTCATAATGCGCAGAGGAAATGTGCTTTTATTTAAAAGTCTGCATGTACTTGAGTGGCAGCGTTTGTGTACCTAACGCAGTGGAGCTGTCCGATCCGGAGCCCAGACCCGACGACTGGTTCTCGGTCACCTCCAAGCTGCTGAGAGCGTCCTCATCCATGGACTGAGAGAAGTCCTGAAGGTCTTCCACGCCCCCGATGAAGTCCCGACACAGAGGGCTGTCCAGCACGGAGTGGTCCAGCGGCGACGGGGGGCTGTAGTGCTTCTCCATGTCTACCATGCTGGCGGACAGCAGCAGAGCACCAATCACACATCAGCCTGAGAGCACAGGAGAGGAACCGCATGGAGATGTTAAACCAACTTCACTCTATGAATAGAAACTGTAACTGTTGCACATTTGTTTTACATTTTTTAATATTTTAAATTAGCTTTTATTTTTATTTTACTTTAGTTTTAGTATTTTGGTTGTGTGCTTTTAAAATATCTATTTTTTTAATATTATAATACAATTTTATTTATGAGTAAATATTTTTATTTAGTTTTTCTATTAGTTTTAATACATATTTTTTAACATAAAATTAATATTTAATTTTAGTTTTAGTATTTTGCTTATGTGCTTTTTAACATATTTTTGTAATATTAATATTTTGATTTTGTAATAAATACAAATTAAAATTAACAATATAAATATAATTAACAATATAACAATATTATTATACACATTACACATTTTATCATTACTAATTTTATATTTTTATGTTTTTTTATATTTCTATTTAGCTTTAATTTACTTTTATTTCATTTTTTAATGAGTAATTTTAGTATTTAGACACATAAACTTATGTTATTTAATTTAGTTGCAAAGACAAAATTTCACAAGAATATTAAAATTAATTTATTGATTTTTTTATTTTTTTTTTACAATAGTTACAGTCACGCACCAGTTTTATTTTATAATTTATATAATATAAGGGGAAGTGATAATATTAGCTTTTACTTTTATAATTTCATTTTTCAATTTAAGTTTTAGTATTTTGGTTATGCGCTTTTTAAATATATACTTAGCAAAATTCATCATCTTAATTTCTATTTAGCTCTTTTATTTCAGTGTCAGTTTGGGTAATTTTAGAATCTCAACTTAAACTCACTTTATTTTATTTAGTTGCTAAGGTAAAATTTCTAATTTTCGGTTTTTAATCTAATACCTATATTTTATTACAGCTTTACTTCAATTAATGAAATGATTATTAATAGTTTTAATGAACAATAACAGCACTGTCATAAAGCATTTTCAAAACCACTCAACATAAATCACAGCATCGTCCCGTTTAATTGAGGCACAACATAAAACAGCTTGTCAGATAGCAGCCCTAATAAAACCTTTGTATTGTCTGCCAGCCCTCACTTTATATATATATATATATATATAATATATATATATATATCTATATATATATATATATATATATAGCAGACACTTCGTTAAGCTTTTACTCACATGCTACTGCAGACACTTCGTTAAGCTTTTACTCACATGCTACTACAGATGTATTTTTTAAAATCGTGTGAGGTTTCCCAAAACAAAAACAAAATGCAAATACAAAAACTCAATCTCAAATTAACACAAACTACACATCAAATCTATAAAATAAACAACAAAAAAACAAAGAAGCAAAGTAATAGTTTCTAAAATACAAGTGAACTGACTAAAGCAAACTTGTTACTTTAAATTTGAACATGTACGTTCATAAGATAGTATGAAAAACATATACTGGAGTATTCCCTCAAAGAAGCCAATATTTGGGAATAATATACCAAATATACTTTCATGTTATTCTTTTCTTAGGTGTATCTTAATCAAAACTGTACAAGTAGACCAAATATACTTAAACTTTTCTGTATACTTGTCAGTACAGGCCAAATATTCTTTCTTAATATTTTTCAGAAGTATATCTTAACAGAAAGATTTAGTATAAGTATAGGTCAAATATACTCAGACTTTTCTTTATACTTGTCAGTTGTCAGTATAAAATAAGTACTTAGAGTACTTAACTGTATATTCATCAATATAGGCCAAGTACACTTAAAATACTTAAAAATACTTTTCTCAAGTATATCTCGATCAAAATATACTGCGCAAGTATATGTCAAATATACTCAGACTTTTCTTTAAAAGAAGTACTTAGAATACTTAACTGTATATTCATCAATATAGGGCAAGTACACTTAAAATACTTAAAAATACTTTTCTGAAGTATATCTCTATCAAAATATACTGCGCAAGTATAGGTCAAATATACTCAGACGTTTCTTTATACTTGTCAGTTTAAAAGAAGTACTTAAGAGTACTTAACTGTATATTCATCAATATAGGCCAAGTACACTTAAAATACTTAAAAATACTTTTCTCAAGTATATCTCGATCAAAATATACTGCGCAAGTATATGTCAAATACTCAGACTTTTCTTTTTGAAAAGAGAATACTTAGAATACTTAACTGTATATTCATCAATATAGGGCGAGTACACTTAAAATACTTAAAAATACTTTTCTCAAGTATATCTCGATCAAAATATACTGCGCAAGTATATGTCAAATATACTCAGACTTTTCTTTAAAAGAAGTACTTAGAATACTTAACTGTATATTCATCAATATAGGGCAAGTGCACTTAAAATACTTAAAAATACTTTTCTGAAGTATATCTCTATCAAAATATACTGTGCAAGTATAGGTCAAATATACTCAGACTTTTCTTTATACTTGTCAATATACACAAGTATACTTAGAATAATTAATAAAAGTATATCTAGATCTTAAGATTTAGTATAAGTATAGGTCAAATATACTCAGACTTTTCTTTATACTTGTCAGTATAAAATAGTACTTTTCTGTATATTCATCAATATAGGCCATGTACAATAAAAAAAACTTTAAAATACTTTTCGCAAGTATATCTTGATCGAAATATACTGTGCAAGTATAGGTTAAATATACTCAGACTTTTGTCTATGCTTGTCAGTATAAACCAAGTATACTTAGAATAATTAATAAAAGTATTTCTAGATCATAAGATTTAGTATAAGTATAGGTCAAATATACTCAGACTTTTCTTTATATTTGTCAGTATAAAATAGTGCTTTTCTGTATATTTATCAATATAGGCCAAGTACAATAAAAAAACTTCAAAATACTTTTCTCAAGTATATCTCGATCAAAATATACTGTACAAGTATAGGTCAAATATACTCAGACTTTTCTTTATGCTTGTCAGTATGAGCCAAGTATACTTAGAGTACTTTCTGTATATTCATCAAAATAGGTCAAGTGTACATAGAATAATTAATTAAAGTATATCTCGATCAAAATGTACTGTGCAAGTAGAGGCAAAATATACTCAAACTTGTATATTTATACTTGTCAGTATAAAATAAGTATACTTAGAATACTTATTAAAAGTCTATCTTGATCAAAAGATTTAGTATAAGTATAGGTCAAATACACTTGGACTTCTGTTTACTTGTCAGTATAAGCCAAGTATACTTAGAATACCATATAATAGTTGTATATATTTAGTATTAAGTACAAGTATGGACCAAACATACTTAGACTTTTTTGTATTCTTGTCAATATAAGCAAAATATATCTCAATCAAAAGATTTAGTATAAGTATAGGCCAAATATATTAAGACTTTTCTGTATACTTGTCAGTATAATATAAGTATATTTAGAATACTTAATAAAAGTATTAGTATAAATATAGGTCAAATACACTTGGCCTTTTCTGTATACTTGTCAGTATAAGCCAAGTATACTTAGAATACCATATAATACAAGTATATCTTTAGTTTTAAGTATAAGTATAGGGCAAATAGACTTAGACTTTTCTTTATACTTGTCAGTATAGACCAAGTATACTTAGAATACTTAATCTTTTGATCGAGATATAATTAAGAAAAACATTACTAAGTACAAGTATAAGCCAAATATACAGTACTCAGACTTTTCTGTATAGTTGTCAGTATAAGCCAAATATACTTAGAATACTTAATAAGAGTATTTCTCAATCAAACGATTAAGAACTTAAAAGGTAGACTGAAAGCATACTCTTTAATTGTATGTACTTATCAGAGATATATGTATAAGTATACTTGGCTTATACTGAGAAGTATACAGAAAAGTCTGAGTATATTTGACCTATACTTAGACTTTTCTGTGTACTTCTCAGTATAAGCTAAGTATACGTAAGTACGTCTCAGATACTCTCTTATTTTATGTATTTTTAAAGTATACAAATAACACACTTTAATAAACGTATTTTTTGAAAGGGTAGAGTTTCTGAAGGTATCTCAACAATGTTTCAACCTGTGCTCAGAGTTGCTCAAGATGCCAAAGTCTGGAATCAAGTCGATATGAAACATTTCTCATCAAATGCTCTATATAATTTTACAGCTCTATACTCTTACTGGATGACAAACAGTGACTCATTTGGGGCTGTTTTTATCTCTCCTGAGGAATTTTAGGAGAAACATCTGAGACAAAGTTTATACTGAAAGTCATATTGTCTTCTACTATAGTACAGGTCCAGGAATAAATGGTATTTGCATTGTATTTTTTGCATCTAAATACAGAGATTTAGACTAAAGGAAAACCTGAGATTGAGGAATCTGGAAGAGACAGTCATTCTAGACTGACATGATCGTATGTGACAATGACAAAGATAAAAATAGACAGACAGAAAGACAGATAGAAACTCATTCACTCACACTGAAGAGCGACAGCAAGAAAGAGGGAAAAAACACTCTGAAGATGAGAAACAATGAGGCAGAGGAGGAGGAGGACAAATACAGCAGATCATTGTGTCTGCCGGGGGTCAAAAAGGGACACGGCGCTCTCAGTCAAAGAAATTCATGGTCATCGACCTACAATGAGATCAGAGATGGACCAAAATCTTACAAAAATGTAACCAGCTGATTTTTCTACGTACAACAATTTCAATCTTCAATACCAAGCTGAAGACGCATGCACGTTGGAAGTTATTCAAAGGTTAGATACTTGGATGCATACATTTAATTCACTTCACATTTTATTTGTATATCACTTTTTACAATGCATATATATTTAAAGCAGCTTTATAGAAAATGCATGTTTC
>NC_056596.1:1690266-1790266 GCF_018340385.1 Cyprinus carpio | reverse complement strand
GCCCAGCAGCCACTCATAACACCCAAGCAACTGCCCAGCAGCCACTTATAACACCTCAACAACCACCCAGCAGCCACTCATAACACGCCATCAACTGCCCACCAGCAGCCACTCATAACACCCTAACAACCGCCCGCCCAGCAGCCACTTATAACACCCCAGCAACCACCCAGCAGCCACTTATAACACCCAAGCAACTGCCCAGCAGCCACTTATAACACCTCAACAACCACCCAGCAGCCACTCATAACACGCCATCAACTGCCCACCAGCAGCCACTCATAACACCCTAACAACCGCCCGCCCAGCAGCCACTCATAACACGCCATCAACTGCCCACCAGCAGCCACTCATAACACCCTAACAACCGCCCGCCCAGCAGCCACTCATAACACCCCAGCAATCGCCCAGCAGCCACTCATAACACCCCAGCAACCGCCCAGCAGCCACTTATAACACCTCAACAACCACCCAGCAGCCACTCATAACACGCCATCAACTGCCCACCAGCAGCCACTCATAACACCCTAACAACCGCCCGCCCAGCAGCCACTTATAACACCCCAGCCACCACCCAGCAGCCACTCATAACACCCTAACAACCGCCCAGCAGCCACTCATTACACCCCAGCAACCGCCCAGCAGCCACTCATAACACCCCAGCAACCGCCCAGCAGCCACTCATAACACCCCAGCAACCGTTGAGCAGCCACTCATAACACCCTAACAACAACCGCCCAGCAGCCACTCATAAACACCCCAGCAAACCGCCCAGCAGCCACTCATAACACCCCAGCAACCGCCCAGCAGCCACTCATAAACCCACCCCAGCAACCGCCCAGCAGCCACTCATAACACCCCAGCAACCGCCCAGCAGCCACTCATAACACCCCAGCAACCGCCCAGCAGCCACTCATAACACCCTAACAACCGCCCAGCAGCCACTCATAACACCCCAGCAACCGCCCAGCAGCCACTCATAACACCCCAACAACCGCCCAGCAGCCACACATAACACCCTAACAACCGCCCAGCAGCCACTCATAACACCCTAACAACCGCCCAGCAGCCACTCATAACACCCCAACAACCGCCCAGCAGCCACTCATAAACACCCCCAACAACCGCCCAGCAGCCACTCATAACACCCTAACAACCGCCCCAGCACTCATACATCATAACACCCCAGCAAACCGCCCAGCAGCCACTCATAACACCCCAGCAACCGCCCAGCAGCCACTCATAACACCCCAACAACCGCCCAGCAGCCACTCATAACACCCTAACAACCGCCCAGCAGCCACTCATAACACCTTAACAACTGAAGAACTTTTGTAGCTCTGATAAGAAACATTGGACGTTTAATTCTCACAGTGAAGACTATGCTGTTTTATTTTAAATTCAGTTATTCAATATCTGTAGTAGGCAGTTAGCTGAATACTTTAGACTTAATTGCATTAAAAACTTAAAGCACGGTTTGTTTCATTTGTATTTTTTTTTTCAATTGTATTTGTCCTTTGTTTTTTTTTTGTTTTTTTTTTTTATTATAGACTTTAAGTATTTTCAATAACCTCTGAAGACTTTTTATTTTTATTTACATTAGTATTTTGCTGTGGTATTGAGAATTGTGAAATTTCTCTAAATCTCTAAATGTCTCTAAAATTCAGATGTCATAGCAACCTTATTTTCAGAAAATATATATTTGATACATATTGCTATCTTTAAATAAATCACTCGTATACAGTTTTGGTCATCTGGCCCACTCATAATCGTGTTAAATAATAATTGTAATTATGATTTTTGCCATAATTGAGCAGCCCTTACTCAAAGCGCCTGAACAGCTGCATAGCAACACCCTGGCAACACAGTAGCATTGAGTCCAAAATTTTTGCACGGACAAACACAGCTCATATCATTATTTCACGTCGACTTAAAGTAAACATGACAACAATGTTGTGCATTACTCAATACCTCATTTACTGGGTTAAGAATTTACGTTAACACAACAATGTTGTTGCAGCAAGCTCTACAGCCTCAGCAGAGACTCCTGGATCATTAACTCACAATCTCTCATGAGCCGCTTACGGTTTGTCTGTCTCTGACCTGGTCAGACGGACTTAAGCGGCAAACACAAGTTCAGTATTGTCTGTCAGGACAGAAATGTCTGAGATTAAAACTGCAGCGACACAACAGCATATCGGGCCAGAGAACAGGAAGTGACATTTAAAAGCTGCCTATATTGGCTTAAACTGAAATTCCCCTCAGGGATCAATTAAGAAAGTCTGTCTTTCCAACTGTCAGCGGGTTTACAGATACCCGAGTAAACTAAAATGTGGATTTCTATATTTTCAAGAGCTGTCTTCAAACACAACGTGCTGATGCTGCAATAAATGCACTATATATATACAGTATATATACACACACATGCATGGTTGTGTTTAGACAGAGTGATAAACTCAGTATGAAAACATTCTGAGGGAGGAAGAAGCAGTCTGTGTACTTTTGTGTTTGCATGTGCCTAAGTGCACAAGAAATTTCATCAAAAACTAAGAGTTTAAGGGACAAAAATGAACATTTTATCATCATCTCATGTTGTTCACAAACACAAAAGGAGATGTTTGACAGAATGTCCAAGCTTCTGTTTTCCATTCATTGAAAGTGGATGCTGATTAGTACAATTGTAAATCATGATATATATAGCATACAAATAGCCTATATGACTCACTATATGAATTATATTAACTATAATTACTATAAAGATTTCTGGAGTCACGTGATTTGAGTTTTGTGAGGAACATGCCCAAATTTAAGTTGTTATTTGTGGAAAATCTTCCTGTCAAATCTTGTTAATCACAACTTTTTTTTGTACAGAAAACCAAAGCTCAGATATTCTGCCTAACATCTCCTTTTGGTTTTTGAAAACTCAGAAATCCTGATGATAATATCAGAACTTTTTATAGATAGAACACACATTACCATTGGGGTCGGTACGATTTTGTGATGTTTTTAAAAGAAGTCTCTTATGCTCACCAAGGCTACATTTATTTGATTAAAAATGCAATAAAAACTGTAAAATTGTAAAATATTATTACAATTTAAAATAACTGTTTTCTATGTGAATATCTGTTAAAATGTAATTTATTTCTGTGATCAAATCTGTATTTTCAGCATCATTACTCCAGTCTTCAGTGTCACATGATCTTCAGAAATCATTCTAATATGCCGAAGAAACATTTCTGATTATTATCAGTGTTGAAAACAGTTGTGCTGTACAATATTTTTATAGAAATCGATACATTTGTTTCAGGATTCTTTGATGAATAGAAAGTTCAAAAGAACAGCATTTATTTAAAATAGAAATTATAGCATTATAAATGTCTTTACTATCACTTTTGATCAATTTAATGCATCCAAACCTTCGAAGGGTAGTGTACATGCTCTCCCTGAAAGACGTTAAGACGCTGATGTTAACATTTAAGGAGACACACTCAGGTGGTTAGGACAGAAATACTGCTCAGTTCGACCTGAAAATCCTGTTTTAGGAAAATAAACAGCGGGGGAACATTCCCCTTCTCTGAATAACTAAGCAAGAATGGTCTGATTAACAGTCTCAGATTCCAAACGAGATGGACAGAGACCCTGAGAGAGAGACATTTTACTAAGAGAGTGTGAAAACATGCAGACAGAAGCAGCACAACATGTTCTGACATGAGAGGAAATCTGTGATGATTGCTTTAAAGACACTCAACCTAACATGTAAAAGCACTAATGAAGGCCAATTTGGCTTACCTTGTTCTTTAATGCAGTATGTAGCTTTTCTGAAATATGTGATTCAAACATTCAGGGGGCAAATATTTTTGTATATCTTCTGCTAAACTAACCGTTAGATTTCTTACATACGATATCTGTGCATTGTGCATCACTTTTAATTTTCTTTCCTCTCAGATAATAAAATTCAACTCAAATCAATAGTTCACAATGTTTTCATTTATATGGTAAGCAGCTGTACAGTAAGCATTTACATTTACAGTCAGTTTGCACAATATAAACTCCTACAGGGTAATAACCCTTCCAGCGAGAGCTTAAAAATTCAACGGAATTGTGTTGCATGGAAAGCACAACATTAGGGTGAGTAAACGATCACGGAATTTCAACAGTTCTGAGTGTTTTCTGTAAATACAGTTTGCAGAAAAACACTAAAATACTCCACAGATGTCATGACTGACACGACATGCAACATGCAGATCAGCACAACTATGAAAACACAAGGTGGACTCCAAGACCCTCGCAGAACGTCCGGTTATGCAACTTTATGGGGGGTTGGTGCTGCGAGTATGTGTCTGCTTGAGTAATTTAAGCACGGGCCCCGCAGCGAGAATAGGACGGTCTGGTTTGTGTCCAGGGGCCTGCTGCATTGCAAGTTACAACTTGAGGTGTAGCAGAAATGACAAATAATGCAGCATGTTGGAATTACCGCAATTACGAGATTCCGATTTGCTCACATCTTTGTCAAACTCATTTAGAACCCTGACACAAAAAAAAAACAATAAAAAAAAACAAAGCTATATTTCAAAAAGATCATAAAACAATTTAATAATTAAATCCTTCAAAAAGAATAAACGGAACAATTAAACTACAGACAAACTACTAAACCCCAATGTGAACTTTAAATCCCAATAAGGGTGTGAAATTAAAATAGTCCAAAATAAAAAGACAAAAATCTTGGTGAACAGCAATTTTGACTACAGTGTACAAAAAAATTTAAATTATATATATATATATTATATATATATATATATAATCACTACAGTACAGGTCAAAAGTTTGGAAACATTTACTATTTTTTTAATGTTTTTGAAAGAAGTTTCTTCTGCTCATCAAGCCTGCATTTATATGATCAAAAATACAGAAAAAACAGTAATATTGTGAAATATTATTACAACTTAAAATAATAGTTTTCTATTTAAATATACTTAAGAAAAAATTTTCCTGTGACGCAAAGCTGAATTTTCAGCATCATTACTCCAGCCTTCAGTGTCACATGTAACATCCAGTCTATCACATGATCATTTAGAAATCATTCTAATATTCTGATTTATTATGAGTGTTGGAAACAGTTCTGCTGTCTAATATATTTGATGAATAAAAGGTTAAAAAGAACTGCATTTATTTCAAAATAAAAAAAAAAAATTCTAATAATATATATTCTAATAATATATTTTCTTTACTATAACTTTTAATCAATTTAACACATCCTTGCTGAATAAAAGTATTGATTTTATTTTAAAAAAAGAAAGAAAAATACTGACCCCAAATTACTGACCAGTAGTGAAATATTATTACAAAATATTTATATTTTAAAAACATAGCTCCTTTTTTTTTTCTTTTTTTTTTTTTTTCATCAAAGTATCCTAAAAAAGTATCACATGTTCTGAAAAAAATATTAAGCAGCAGAACTGTTTCCAACTTTGATAATGAATCATCATATTAGAATGATTTCTAAAGGATCATGTGATAATGATCCTAAAAATTCAGCTTTGAATCACAGAAATAAATGATAATTTAAAGTATAATACATTTAAAAACAATTATTTGAAATTGTAATAATATATCACAATATTAAATTTTTTTTCTGTATTTTTGATCAAATAAATGCAGGCTTGATGAGCAGAAGAAACTTCTTTCAAAAACATTAAAAATAGTAATGTTTCCAAACTTTTTACCTGTACTGTATATATATAATTTGAAGGAAAAATACATCAAACCTTACTATAACATTAATAAGACATTAAAATTAAGTTTTTTTGTTTTGTTAGTTTTTTCTCTGTTAAAATGCAGCTCTCATGACTAAACCTATTGGCTTTGCTCACGCAGCCCATAACAACCTCTCTCTCAAAAAAAAAAAAAAAATAATAATAATAATAATAATAATTAAACTAAAAAAATGAAATAATAATATATATTTTTGTTTTTTTGTTTTGGGGGGATTTTCCCCCTCTCCTTGTTACACTTTTGATGTTCCTGGTCAAAAAAAAGACTAGCCTACAAAAAAACTGCTTGGAAATTTCTTGCAATGCTGTATTATTACCAAATACCAGATCCAATGTTTTTATTAACATGCTTTCTTGCAATGAGCATGGGTTTCGTATTTCTTTCTGGAACTGATTGATCGTAGGCCTCACTGATTTGAGCTTAAGCGTCTCAGTTTCTGAATGACCTAAAACTATTCAAAAATACTTTTTATTTTCTCTCTCTCAAAAACTGAAGAGATTATAGACTGCTATTGTTGAGTCCTAATTTAATTGCAACCTGAAGAACTGGTTGCGCAACCCAACCCAGATTTCCACAATCAGAAAATTATGAGTCATTATAAACTGAGATGGAAAAACTCTGATCTGAGACAGATCTGGGTCAAATTACAGAGAGCCGTGGTGGAAATGCTTGCTGTAACGCGCCCGTATCTGCTGTCAAAACAGCCGAAGGATTTGAGTTTACTGGGACTTCCTTGAGACAGAATAAATGAAGATGTTCTGATTTGGGTCAATACTAACTATTAGTCGAGCAATCATCACTTAATTTGGATTAGAATCAAAAAAATCACACTGAGACCAAAGACACGATATTCATAGCGATTATCTATGAGATGGATTTCTTAACTCTAATAAATCAGTTCATGGCCATTTATCATGCAATAAACTTTTTATTGCAGCTCTGCAAACACATTAAAAGCATAAGCAATCTGTCAGATAACACTGAAACCGGCTTTATCGTGTCTAATATTTGAACTGAACCATTACTAAAAAAGTATGTGGTGGTGTATTTACAGTATGATGGTAATTCCACAGGAATCTGAACCTATCAGGCTCATAAATAATGGTATTATTTACATAATATTACAAGGTAGTTTAAGAATACACCTGCAAAATAAATGTCAAAACTACACTGAAAAAAAGAAATGTGGAAAATTCATTTTTAAGTAAAGTGTTATTTTAGTATCATTGAGATACTATTATACTTTTCATTAATATTTTGAATTAATTTTTATTTGTAAATTTTCTGATTTTATTTTAATTCTAGTTAAATGTTTAGTAATCTTGTGTTTTTGCTACATTGTATATTGTATATTGTATTATATATATGTCTATATATTCATTTTTTATTTCATTTTTAGTTTTAGCTATTTCAGTAATTCAAATTAAAGTGAATGAAAATGAGAAATGTTGCCTTGGCAACCAAAAATCCATAAGAAAAAAAAAAATAAAAAATTAAAAACATTCTTATATTTCATTTTAAAATGTAATTTATTTACAGTAATGAAACAGTTTTTTATGGTTTTAGTTTTAGTTAAAGACTAAAATGTACTCCAATAATCTTTGTTTTATTTACAGTTTTGAATTTTTTTTTTTTTTACAGTGTATTAAAAAATAATCATATTTGAAATAGGCTACACAGTATTTATGCAAAAGTATAATTACTATTGATTTTATGTTTGTTTGTTTGGTTTTTTGGAGTGATATATGGCTTTTTTGTCATTAACCTACAATTAAACACAAATTTACCTAAAAATTTAAACACAGCCTGGTTGACAAAACTGTCTTGTTTTCATTTGTTCTCTAGTAATATTAATAATTAATTCATTCCTAATATTAATAATGTCATATGAAAGTTTATAGTACTCCATAGTAGTCAACACATACTGTTGTATTAACATGGTAAAAATCCACAATTCCAGAAACTGATTAAGACTCAAACAGTCATAACAAAACATAAAGCGAGTACTGAGTCGCTAATACACACAGTAACTACACCTGTGATATTACGTAACTCTCTTTCACCACAGGAGCAAAACTCTCCAGACCGCTTTAATGTCAACAAAACCATCTAAAGTGCTCAGAAAAGCCTGTTAGTGTTGGAAAACTGCTGTGTGACTTGAGACAGAGAGAAAGCAAGCTCTGGTCAGTCACAGCACACTGATTCTCCAGCACATGCTGCTCGGTAAATCTATAACCACATGATCTGAAACTATCACAACCAGAAAACCATCAGCCGTGAATGACACTGGGACAAAAATCATGCATGTCCACCTGCTCAGAAATATAATATTCTATGACAAGGACTAAAGACATGGGAAAAATAATTTAATAAATATAGTATACACAGAAAAATAAATAAATATAATATTAATAAATATAATGTAATTTATAATATAATAAACATATAATAATAAATATAACAAATCTATTATATAATATTAATAATATACAATGTGGTATATAATATTAATAAATATATATGAATAAATGTAATGCGATATTTAATATAATAAAATATATAACAATAAATAAATCTAAAAATCTAATAGCATCTAATAGATTTAAAAAGATAATATTCTATGAAAAGAACTAAACAAACAATAAAAGAAAAAATATATAATATTAATAAAATATATACTATAATATATTATATTTGATTAATTTTATGTATTTTTCTTTTATTATTATAAATTTGTTTTAATAAAAAACATATAAAAAACATATATATAATATTAAAACTAATAATAATAATTAACGCAAATTTACAGTAACAGTGTTACATTTAAGTAAAGAAATTGAAAAACTTATTATTATTGTTACTGATATATTAACAAAATATTAACAATAAATATTAGAAAATGCATCTAAATGATTCGATTAAAACACAAATACGGAGTAATAGAGCAAACTATAATAGAAAATAAACAGTAGACAGAGTAGAATAAAAAAGCAGAAAAGAACAACACGACTGACTAGAATAGAACAGAACAGAGTAGAAAAGACTAGACTACAATAGAACAGAATAGAATAAAACAGACTAGAATAGAACAGAACAACAGAGTAGAAAAGACTAGAATAGAACAGAACAGAACAAAATAGACTAGAACAGAATAGAACAGAATAAAATAGACTACAATAGAACAGAACAGAACAAAATAGACTAGAATAGAACAGAACAGAATAAAATAGACTAGAACAGAATAGAACAGAATAAAATAGACTACAATAGAACAGAACAGAATAAAATAGACTAGAATAGAACAGAATAAAATAGACTAGAATAGAACATAACAACAGAGTAGAAAAGACTAGACTACAATAGAACAGAACCAAATAAAATAGACTAGAATAGAACAGAACATAATAAAATAGACTAGAATAGAACAGAACCGAATAAAATAGACTAGAATAGAACAGAACATAATAAAATAGAATAGTTTAGAACAGAACATAATAAAATAGACTAGAATAGAACAGAACATAATAAAATAGACTACAATAGAACAGAATAAAATAGACTAGAATAGAAAAGAACAACAGAGTAGAAAAGACTAGACTACAATAGAACAGAACAGAAGAAAATAGACTAGAACAGAATAAAACAGAATAAAATAGACTAGAACAGAACAGAACAGAAGAGACATGGGCTAGACTAAACTAGACTAGACTAGACTAGACTAGACTAGAATAGAATAGAATAGAATAGAATAGAATAGAATCGAGCAGTAAGAAGGAGTGCAGGATCTTCACTTCACACAACAACACAGACACCGAGTCACCTTTAACTGCGGCAGCCAGCGCTCGTCAAACATCGCGTCTCGGGGCGTCAGTGAGCCGAAGGCGGTGCTGTCAGCGCGATCATTGCAGCGGAACAGCATTTATATCATTTCTATAAAAAAATAATCTCCGCTGACGCGCGTCGCAACTCTGCCGCTGTCAAACTACAGCCGCTGCACTCGAGCGCCGCCCGGAAACGACGTCATGACGCACAGGCGATCACGCGGACGCACGAACACACCCCCCGACACACCTCAGCGCTCGGCCAATCAGAGCGCAGGACGCCCCAGCTTGTGAAGAGAGGAGATTGTCAGGGGACATACAAAAATACACAGCACACACACTACACACACAACACCCTATATCAAAAACACACACAAAAAACACACACAGAAAAAAAAAACAACAAAAAAAACAACAAAAAAAAACAATGATGATTGTAATGCAATGCAAATATTAAAAAGCCTATAGAAAATGCAATATAAAAAACACAATTCCGAACATTTTTCATTTTTTATGTATGTATTATATGGAAATTACATAAATCTTGAACTAGGCTATATTTAAAGGGAGATGTTCAAATAAAATTTTGTTGTCAAATTCACTATTCTTTTATATGTTCAATGCAATTATATCAGAAGTAGCTAATTAAAATAACAGAAAAAAATAAGAGTAATCCCTTACTTTACTTTTTCAAGGGAAAAGAAGGCCTAATTAATTACAGTAATTAATCACTTAAGAATGCATTACATCCAACACTTCATGTGTACGTGTGTGTGTTGCGAATTACAAAAAAAAATCACATTATTAAACAAAACAACACAAAAATTAACTGTACTAAAAATAAGATACATTATGCAAAAATATATATATATATTTTAATTATTTTATCATTACATTTTTTCCAAACTAACACAAACACAACCACATTCACAGTTTAGCAATTTTTCTCATGTTCTATTTCTAATTATTAACAATGTCATGAAATTGTTGCACTGCTTTAACTTCAGAGAAGTGAAAATGTCCATGCCATTTTGATGCATTTCAGTGCAGCTTTTGCATTCTTACAGCAGTCCAGAGAGTCTGCATATTAAGACAGACAGAACATGGCATGCCTTGAGCTATAAAAGATATAAAGAATAAAACAGGCACCAGACCTAATCACACCAAACCAAATCACACCAAGACACACCAGCAGACCTGCGCACAAACAGACAACACAAAAACATTTACAATGTGTTCGGTGAGTATTTTACACAGTCTGTATGTATCATGAAATACTATAATGTTACACCGACTTGGGATATATAATCCTGTATATGTATGTATCATGGGGAAATAATACTAAGCACCTGTTGACACAAACCGACTTGGGATCTATAATGCCTTATATATGTAATATCATTCTATATATTTTTTTTAAACTTATCCTATAATATACATAATATATTTTTATTATAAATAATGTAATTATGTTAAACATTATCAAAATAAAAAATAAATCATACAAAAAACAAATTACAAAACAATTGTATGTATTGTTTACTATATATATATTACACATTAGCATATTATAAGGTAACTTATACTTAAATCAATAAATAAACTTAAAATATAATCAATAAATTAAACCATTTAACACAATTATTATTTAAATATTTTTTATAAATATTACAACTCCACAGAACTACTATACCTTTAAAATAATTCAAAATAATTATAATTAATAAAATATAATAATTATGAATAAATAAATTGGGAGGTACCTACTACTTGCCCTATAAAATATTATAAATAATTATAATTAATAACATATAATAATTATAAATAAATAAAAATTAAAAATAAATATATTTATAATTATATAATTTTTAATCATAAAACATTCTAGAATTTTTTTTACTGTAAAACGTATATGTGTAATATTGTTGTAACTACTGTATATATATATATATTATATATATATATATATATATATATAATATATATATATATTATCTATATATAGATATATCATATATATATATATATATATGATGTGGTAATATAAATTTTAACCAATTATCATTTTACTTCTCAATAGTGTTTAATACAGTAGCCCAAAAACATAGTTGTAAATATAATTAAACATTATAATGTTGTTATATAGACCTACTTAGGTTATAAAATCCTGTACATATCTCTGTATATATATAAATAAAACAGTTAACCAATTAACAAGTTTTTATTGTGCCTTTTTTACATTCTTTTTCTATTATAATAAAACACATCTTGAGATGAGGCAAGGCGGCAGGTTGGCAGACAGCTGTGTCTCATCCAACTTAAAAACTCTTTCTATTGCAAAAGCACTTTGAGGAAAGACACAGGGCTTATGTTGTGAAATCTTTCAGACATAAATTTTGGGCTTGCACTAATATTGCCCAGGGGGCAAGTGGACGGGAGGAGATGTGGCAGATTTCAACAGAGCAGTGAAGGTGAGGTCCTCTTCGTGTAGCGCTGAGTGCTGGGGCAGGAAAACTGGACAACTCCAAACATCCCAACAACTGAAACACTATGACCCTATTCACAGCATAAAAAAGTAAAACAAGTATTTG
Source organism: Cyprinus carpio (assembly GCF_018340385.1). NCBI lineage: Eukaryota > Metazoa > Chordata > Actinopteri > Cypriniformes > Cyprinidae > Cyprinus > Cyprinus carpio. The sequence continues at coordinate 1,778,082 of NC_056596.1, read as the reverse complement.
GATGTTTATAAAAACACATAAAACATGCTCATCGTTCTGTGTATAACTAAACTTTATTCTCACACAGTAAAAATGCATCTTTGTACAGGAATTGTACACTAAAATAAACTTTGGTGTAGATTCTCACTTAGAAATTGATAGTTAATTTTACAATTCAAGGAATAGTTCACCCAAAAATGAAAATTTCCTGAAAATGTCCTAAACCTCAGTTCATCCGAGATGTAGATGAGTTTGTGTCTTCATCAGGTTTGGAGAAATGTTGCATTGCATCACTTGCTCACCAATGGATGTGAATGGGTGCCGTCAGAATGAAAGTCCAAACAGCTGATAAAAACATCACAATAATCTACTCTGGAGAAGACAAACGCTGAAACAAATCCAGCATTAAGATGTTTTTATTTATGAGTCTATAATCCATAATAACACTTCCTCCAGTGAAAAAGTGTTCTGGTGTGAATCAGGAGAGAAATCTGCACAGATCAAGCAGCGTTTAAACAGCTCTAAAACAGTTCTGAACAAACGTGAGTCGATTTTGATGTGAGAAAAGACAGGAGATGGACTTTTACACTGGAAGAAGCGTTATTATGAATTATGGATTTTGGCTAGAAGTGACAGTTTGTAGTCACAAACGTCTTAATTCTGGATGTGTTTCATCTTTTGTCTTCTCCAGATGTTAACTGATGGACTGAAGTGGTGTGGATTACTTGAGGATTATTGTGACGTTTTTAACAGCTGTTGGGACTCTCATTCTAACGGCACCCATTCACATCCATTGATGAGCAAGTGATGCAACGCTGCATTTCTACAAACCTGATGAAGAAACAAGGAAAAAAGGATGAATTTAGATATTGTGCACAGCATGTCCCAAAAAACCTTTACAGTCATTAAGGGATCTTGCAAAATAATGAACTTGGAAAAGTGTGTTTGATGAAACATCAGAGAACAGTCACGTCTGATGCTGAAATAATAGGACTTGCATAACGTATGGTGAAAACACTGATTTTTGCGAAGCACAGCTGGGATCTCCTGAAGGCTTTGCTGAGGAAACCATGTGGAAAATCAATCACTGCCATCTGAAAGCTTTCCCAACAAAAGATCTTCTGATGAACCCTTTTAGAGTTTTTTTCTTCTTCCTTTGGCCGGTACAAGAGACCAACACAATGCAGTGTTTAATTAAAAGAGCCCATGGTAAGAACTAAAATAATGTTAGCAGATTATTTCATATTTTTGTTTAAGATAAATAGTGTAATCAATACATAAATGTACAACATTTAAAAAACATGTGACGACTTGCCCCAACATTATGAGAAATACCTTTGAGAGCACATTATATACTGTGTTTTATTATTTTCACCTGTTACTCAACAGATATAAAAAAAATGATCATATTGAAAATGTACAATTCTAACAAAAATTCTAAATTTAAAAATCTAATTTTATATAATGATGCTAAATAAAGAGTTTTCTATTAACTTTATTAATGAAAGTAAATATATATATATATATATATATATATATATATATATATATAAACAGGATGCAAAATATAAAAAATAATAATATAATTATAATAAAATAAATTATATTTTTATATTCCATTTATTTTTAATGATTTTGTATTAATTTATAAAAGGTATTAATAATTATATATCAACTGTAATCATACAATAAATGTAAAATAATATATATATATAAAAATACTAAATTTGAAAATGATCAAATATACATTAAAATGTGCTACTGGATGCATGTGCATTAAAAAACAAACAAACAAACAAACAAACAAATAAATAACGTAAATAGTACAACTTTATATTAGCATTAATGATGATATGTACATGTCAGAGATATTGGCAGTTTATGGAAGATCACTGCATCAGAATGACCAATAGATGGCGCCATGTGTCTGTTATGAGGTTATGATGACGCGTTGGCTGATAAATATCACAGCTCAGCAGTTTTCCGTATGATTCAACGCCATTTTGCAGAAAAGCAGAAATATTGCACAGCCTTACTGTTTGTGTAAAGATTGTAGCATGAAAGACAGCTAAAGGATTCATTAAACACATATCATGATGTTCAGTTTAATATCTGTGTGTGGAAGTCTTCTTCTTCACAAAGTGTGTGCAAAAACATTGACTGTAATCTTAATTCATTCAGCTATTTCTCAAGATACATGTTCTTTTACTGTATGTGAGATGTCATTTATTCTTTTCTTAGACAATGTAAAATAACACACAAGAAGACATTTATTAACAGTCTGTTTTATTGCAGATAACAGATACATTTATAAATATTATATCTTAATTGATACACTATTGCTGAATTATATTCTCATATATTTCATCTGCTGGAAGGTTTAAGCAATATCCTTCCAAAATATAAACAAAACCCCTATAAAATAACTGAAGGTAAAACATATTTCCTGCTGAAACAGAAAGTTGGGGTTTTTCTTTTTTTTTTTTAGTAGACAATAGGTTTTAGAAAATTTGTATTTAATAATTGTGAATCATGTTTAATACAGTTTATATGATACATTAATTTTATGATGTTAAGATTTATCATTCTGTTTTTTTATGATTACAGTTAAAATAATATGATTAAATTTGATTTTTTTCCCTCAATTTTTCAATTGGTTTTACCATTTATTAATTACAAATCCCATTTAAAACCATTTTTCAAATGATCATTATTAGTATTTTAGTATTTTAATTATTAGCAATGTTAACTATTATTAATAATTATTAGTAACGGTTTAAAAAAATAATAATAATAATAATAATTTTAACAATTATTAAATAACAATTTTATATGTATTTGATTGTGTTAATTAATCTTTTTAAAATTTAGTTGGCTATTTTTATATTATTTTCTATTTATGATTACAGTTGATTAATAATATGATTAATAAATTAAACATTAATAGAATTAAAAATAAATTTAATATGAAAATAAACACATTTCATTTTGCAATCTGACACACACACACACACACACATAGCAATTTATAATAATTTATTAAATCTTATATATATTTAATCAACAGCTGAATAATAATGTGGACAACACAGACAACTTCCACATATATTCTGGTCATAAACAATTATTTATAATAATCATCAAAAATAATAATAAAGTTTTATTTATTATGATATTAATCAACTGTAATCATAATATAAAAACAGACAATGATAGATCATGATGTTTAAATAAAGCTTCTTCACTGGCATCAATGGTTCCATCTTTTCATTTCACATAAGATTCTTCTTAGTGGAAAAATGTTCTTTAGGTGCTTAAAGTAGGATGATAATATTCATGTGTTGTTAGTTGAATATACTGTAATTCTGTGAATGTACCTGTCAGTCCTGCTGCTTGACCGCTGCTGCATCGCTGCCCTCCAGGGAAGGCAGTAGGTTGTATAGTTATCTCCTGATGGGGCAAAAACACTACCCTGAAACCACACAACCTACTACCTCACCCTGAACGAACATCAGGAGCGCAGGAGACCGCAGTCCTGCAGAATAATCAACTTCATGCCAAAGACTGTGCTCCAAATGAATGCTGAAATATTCTCCGGACTTGCATAATGTGAACGAAAAATTATCATATATTTTTGCAAAACACTTTTGAATTGAACATCTGTGAAAACGTCCCTCAAAAAAAAAAAAAAAAAAAAAAAATACAAAAAAAATAAATAAAGAAATCTGGGATATCAAGAAATCAGTTCATCATTCAACCTCAATATGCACATCATGTAATTCTATAAAGCATAAAGCTAAAACTAAAACCATTAAAAAAATAAATAAATAAATAATTAAACAATTATATTAAAACATTTAAAATGTGTATATATATAAAATATACTTATTTACTTATTAAATATATATACAATATTAAAATTACAATAAATCATTTTGTATAAATATATAATAATTAAAATATATATAAAAAATGATATAAATAATATAAAATAAATGTTTATTAAAATTAAATATAAAAAGCTAACCTATTTTATTTGCATTTTTCAGCATTCAACATTCTCATTTTTGTTTAGTTTAACCTGAAGTATTAAAATAAAAATAAAAAATCAACTAAAACAAATAAATAAAAAGTAATAAAAACAATGTTGACATTAAAAAATTCAAATAAATCTAATAAAAATGTCAGAAACGCACCAGAACCGTAACTAAAATTGAAATGAAAAGAGAGAATCTAAAAATATTTTTGATTTAAAATAATAAAAATCCACCTTATTTCAGCTACTTGCCACATTTCTCATTTTGTTTACTTTAACATGAAGTACTAAAATTACAAATGAAACCAAAATGAATAAATAAAAATTAATAAAAACTATATTAACATACTTTAAAAATAATAATAATATAAATGCCAAATTAAAAAAATCACATTAAAACTTTACCTAAAATTAAATTGAAAACTGAAAATACTAAAATAAAATCTAATTCAAAATATTAACAAAAAAGATAAGTGTTTATCAATAACACTGCTCCATGTTTTGTGTCCATCCATCGCCGGGCTTAAAGAGGAAGATGAGGGTGATTTTACAGCCTCTTCAGGAAAGACAGTAAGTTGTATAGTTATCTAACAGGAAGGGTGTCACCCTAAAACTATACAACCTACTACCTCACCCCAAAGGACAGTGGGATCTGCTGCAGAGACGTCCTCGCCTCAGCACGACTGAAAATCAACTCAATACATCACAGCGATCATATAAACCAGGGGTCTTCGACAGCACCCAGTGGGTCCAAACATATGGAGAGCGGAAATATACTGAGATATAAAACAAGTGATCGTGTGTAAAAACATCAAAAAAAAAAAACCACCACCCATCAAGAAAAGAATCTCAAAACAACTCGTCTCAGTCTCATCATTGTGCGTCTCTTCTTCCGCCTGTAATAAAGAGAGATGAGTCTCTGTCAGGATCTGCTTTCATGGTCAGTGTTCTCTTCAGGAATAAGGAAAGGAAAGATATATTTTGGTCATTTCTCAACCCCTGCCTGCCTTCTTCCTATTCTCTAACAGAAAACCTATTTATAAACATTTAAATATATTATTACACTTAAAATAAGAGTAAAACTAATAAAACAGTAAGATAAAATATTTATATAAGCATTTAAATTGGTTATTTATATATTTTATTTCATATTGAAATATTTGTTTAAAGTGTTTATTTAAATTTTTATTAAAATTAAGTTAAAATGAAGCAATATTTAAATCAATTATTATTTTAATTATTTACCTAGGTTAATATTGAAATATTTGTTTAATATTTTGTCATGTAATTATATAAAAAAAAGTATTTTATTATTTAACTATTTTAAAATTCTAATATTAATCTTGGCTTTACTAACAAAGGTTTTAATTTATTGACTCGTTTAATGAAAGTCGAGTCTAAAGTTTGCAAATATTTTGGCGTACATTAAGACATTAAATAATTAAAAGAAGGGTTTTTTTTATATACAAACATTTTGAATTTCCAAATCATGAATAACATGAGCATAACATTCGATCTGGGGTTGAATCATCTAGACTCACTGACCTTGACACAGCTGTTTTTTTAGGTTTAGTTTCAGATATTTTAGTACTTAAAGTTGGATAAAAATGCGAAATGTTGCCTTGGCAACTAGTTGAAACAAATGTATTTAATTTTTTACTTACTATAAGTTTTTCTGTTTTATATTTTATTTCACATAATATTTATTTTATTTCACATAATAATTATTATTATGTATGGTTTTGGTTAACTATAATAACACTGTTCCAGACTTTTTTAAGATCACAGGAGAGTCACATGACCTTGACTTTAAGCCCAACAAAAATAGAATCATAGTTCAGAAATCAAAAACATGCTCATCAGCTACGAGGTCTGTTCATGTCATGGCCTGTATAAATTGCATATAATATTGAATAAATTACTGGATTGAAAACCCCATAAAATTGTGCTACTGTACTACCCAGAACACCCTTTAATCAGGATCACCCCGCGACGATGCTGCGGCCCCAAGGGGCCCCAGGTGCAGACGGGAGGAATCCAGACAGCTGAGTTTGCTCAGCAGACACTAAATAGGGCAGGAGAGGCTCGACGGCCCCCGGGTTCACAGGGCAGAGGCCTGAAGCAGCTACTTTTATTTGCCAACAGCTCCTGTTACAGATGTGAGGGACTCTGGCTGTGGGGGAGGACGGATGCAGACGCCGCGACCCCTGCGTGATCTGGAGCCCGGAGCGCATGAGTTACAGTACAGGGCACGGAGGGCGAACGCAGCTAGAAGACAAACTCACACATATGCAGCGCAAAAGTGCAAACATGCACACCAATGTGAAACGTCTGTTCAGATGTTTTGGGGTCAGTATGATTTTTATTTTTATTTTTTTAAAGAAATTAATACTTTTATTCAGTTAGGATGCATTGCATAAAGACAGTAAAGACATTTATAAAGTTACAAAAGAATTCCATTTCAAAGAAATGCTGTTCTTTTGAAATTTTCTTTTAAATAATTATATATAAAAAATTCATAATTATTTAATTAAAAATATTTAAATAAAAATTTAAAGCAGAATTGCAAGATATAAACTTTTTTATTAAATTTTGGGGATATTGCATAGAAAATGCTAGAATAGAAACAAATAAAAAATTAAATTAAGCAGATGGAAATAAAACAGTAAATATTTAAAAAAAAATCAAAATGTGCATTAAGACCACATGCATTTTTTTTTCTAATAACATTATTTTATCTGAAGTATAATATCAAGCAACAATAACAGTATCTTGTTGTCCATAAACTAATTTTTATTCAAATTTTGGGCTATTGCATAAAAATGCTGGATCAGAAACAAATAAGAGAAACAAACAAATAAATAATTACAAAATAAAAACGTGCATTATTATTTTAACTTTTATACATTGGATAACATTTTAATGGCATTTTTACAAAAAAAAAAGTTAATAAAATCACATTACTAAAATCGATAAACCAAATAATTTACTAAATGCAGATTAAACGGGTCAAGTGACTTTACCTCAACAAATAATATGATGGAAGAGTTCATTTAATTTCATTACTATTTTCGTGAACTTTTTCTTTACTATGGCCTCTTTAAAAAACAAACAAACCAAAAAAAAAAACCCTACAGTTTCTTCCGTCCAGTGCACAGCACTAAAGGCTGTATCCGGTGGTGTAAACATCACTAAACAGCAGCACGACTAAATAATGAGCCTCATTACAATGAAGCTCGCAGGGCAGACGCACAGGATTTGGACACTCCAGAGCTCAACGCAAGACAATGAGCCTCTGGGAAGGGTTTCGTCAGGCTGGCTTTGAATCTGACCGCAGACTTCAAAGGGCCAAGGAATGCGGAGCAATGATCAATCAATGAGGGCCGGATCAGGTTCCCCAGTGCAGTCACACTGTACCAACAATAGCCGGAGGAATCCGGCTCGCTCTGATTTCCTCCCCGCTATCATTCAAACAACTGTTTCCACCTTATTTGTTCATAATTTCCCCAAACGTTCAGCGTACTTGTCATAACTGCGAGACAATGACCAATGGAGGCTCTCGGCCAAAGCAGATCTGTGGCGGTCGTGCACATTGTTCCACCAACGACTCCACGTAACCTGAATTGAACCGTTTTTCAGCCAAACTAGCCTTGTTAACGCCAGAGTTTCCTTAGTTCCTGTAACTGATACAATGTGAAAAAGTGATTTAGTGTCAGGCCAGAAAAGACTTATGGTCCATGTCTCTGGTCAGAGCTGCACTGAGTCAGTCTCGTGTGTTCATGAAGGAGAGCAGCTGCATCCTGTTATTAAAGCAGAGCGTTAACCTTCGCCAACAGCACCTGACAACCCCGACTCACAGCCGCTTACAGTCTCCTGTACTGTACCCAACGCCACGCCAAACACCTTAAAGAGACAGTTCACACAAGAATGAAACTCATTTACTCACCCGCATGTTGCTCAAACTCGTCTGTGAAACACATAAGGAGGATTTTCTTCTTTCTGCTCTTTCCATATAATGACGATTGCAGTGATCATGTGATTATAGTGATCCTAAAAGAAACATAAAAATATACAATGCAGCTTTCTTTATAGTATACGCCAGCTTTGTGTGAGATATGAAGTTTGAAACTTTGAGTTTTTATTGGAAATCTTAATGCAATTATATAATCCACAGCCAAATATAAAACAACAATGATAATAGCCGGGTGTCAATTCACAAATTTTTAATCAAATTTTGGGTTATTGGAAAGAATATCTATCTATCTATCTATCTATCTATCTATCTATCTATCTATCTATCTATCTACAATAAAATAAAATAAAATAAATACTAAAAATAAATAATAAAATAAATAATAAAATAAAGAAAAAAAAATATAAAAAAAAAAAAAATGTTATAAAAATTACAGTCACATATAAAACAATAACAATAGCCTGTCCATCCACTTAAAATTTATTTATTTATTATTTACTATATTCATTTTATTTAAATGTTAGGATATTGCATAAAAATGCTGTAAATAAAATAAAATTTTTAGCATAAAAATGCTGGATTGGACACACACACACACACAAAAAAAATAAAGTAAATAAGTCAAGTAAGTTTTTTTACAAGTGGATCAAGTGCATAAACTACGGTTAACACATTTACAAATAGTTTACTAAATATACATCAAATAGGTCTTGTGTCTTGACCTTAACAAATAATATGACTGAAAATAAATTAAATTCACAACTAGCTTTCTTTTTGGCCTAAAATACATTTTAATGACAACACATGATTTAGTTCTGAAGATTTCTTATATGAGTAAGTGTGATTTAAAAATGCTAGAAATATCTAGCAATGCACTTTTCCAATTGTTCCTACGTTCGTGTGGGATCAGATTTCTTGTGGTTCAGCATCTGAACAGTGACCAACTATCTGCTATATCAATCAGCCATGTTTTGTGATTCAGAGAGCCTTTGCTTGACTGAAATGACTCATTAGCCGCGTCGCCCTCCGTGGCCTTATACCCCGCCTGAACCCCCCGCCAACGCCAGATAGAAATGCATCTGTTGCTATGCTATTATTAGAGCGCCATCAACATATCCTCTCAGGCCTCTTTCATGATAGTAGATGTCCATAACCTCAATCAGCACATCAGACTTTTCCAGCTAATCTGGAGCCTCTGCTCGTAGTAGCCAACAATGTTGTCATGCCAAGATGAGTTAGTTTACCCAAAAAATGAAAATTTGCTGAAAATGTCCTCACTCTCAGGCCGTCCAAGATGTAGATGAGTTTGTTTCTTTATCAGATTTGGAGAAATGTAGCATTGCATCAATTGCTCACCAATGAATGTGAATGGGTGCCGTCAGAATGAGAGTCCAAACGTCTGATAAAAACATCACAAGTAATCCACACCACTCCAGTACATCAGTTAACATCTTTTGAAGTGAAAAGCTGCATGTTTGAAAGAAAAGTCTTAAAAAGTCTTAACGTCAAATCATTGTTTCTGGTCAGTGAGTCTATAATCTATAATAATGCTTCCTCCGGTGAAAAAGTCCATCTCCTGTTGTCCTCTAATATCAAAATCTACCCACATATTTGTTTAGAGCTGTACTGACTTGTAAACAGTACTTAATTTGTACAGATTTCTCTCCTGATTCAGACCAGATGACTTTTTCACTGGAGAAAACGTATTGGATTATGGACTCGTATTTTAGTCGGAAGTGATGCTTTAAAGTTAAAACGTCTTAATTTCTTACAAACATGCAGCTTTTCACTTTCACTTTTAATGTTAACTGATAGACTGGAGTGCTGTGGATTACTTGTGATGTTTTTATCAGCAGCTTGGACTCTCATTCTGACGGCACCCATTCACATCCATTGGTGAGCAAGTGATGCAATGCTACATTTCTCCAAATCTGATGAAGAAACAAACTCATCTACATCTTGGATGGCCTGAGGGTGAGTACAGTTTCAGCAAATTGTCACTTTTGGAAGAACTTGTGAGGGTAATTTTCGGGCAAGATGATAAATAATGTGTGAAGAAATCATTTCTAATTGTATTTAGTCTATTATTTTTCATAGCAAATCTAGATTATAGCTGTGGAATGTAGCATGACCTAAAAAAAAAAACCTTAAGATAAGGTAGCTAGTTTAGAGAGACATTCAATCAGAAAACAACCAAAATTTCTCCTTTAGTGCCCGCTTGCGAAGTTTTCCTGTTACATATGTAAGCGCGTCACACCGTGTGAGATCCCATGCCATGCTGCGTAACCATCTGCTCGGTGGAAATGTAAGCAGACACAGGTTGGTGGGAGAGGAACTCTCAGAGAGATTTCTATGCTGTGCTCCTACAGGAGGTGGCATGGAAATTTGCGTGCATTCGGTACAGTTATGCAATATAGTTCATAATTCATTTTTACACAGCAATATGGATGGTGTTTTATGCCAAAGCCAAGCAGGAGGGCATCAGTAACTGGTACGAAGACATTCCTGGGCTTGTTGTGTAAGACTAGCAAACAAACTTGTTTAACTCCTCTCCTCGAATATGAAACAACAATAATAAATAATAATAATAACCAGATGTCCTAGTGCATATACTGTGATGGAAAAACATTCACCAAATTATTTACTAAATGTAAAACAGTCATGCAAATTTAACTCTAAAATGATTATTATTTCCATTTGCAACTTCTAACTTTTGCTTTTGGCCTAATTATTTATATGTAAAACTAGCATTGCTTACTAATAGCGAACAAGCCTGCTGTACTTCTTTTGCTCTAAGGTTAAATCAGGTGCTCCTGGGAAAATCTGCATTTTTATATCCATATATATCCATAATATTAAAATGTGACCTATATAGTGGTGCGACATATCTGTGTTTGTAACGCTTAAAATAAGGTCTCATTTTTTAACATTTATTAACTACATACATGTAAGTTTCTACGTTTACTAACACAGTTTTTAACTTACATTAGTTAGTTAATGTCAATAATAGTTAATTATAGTTATAGTTATAGTCAATAATAGTTAATGCACTGTAAACTATTATGAATAATTAACAACTGTTTTTATTAACTAGCATTAACAAAGGATGTAAAAATATATTGCTCATAGTTTATGTTAACTACTGCATTAACTTATGTACACAAATGAGATGTTATAACGTTTTACCATGTTTTTTTTCCCCTCCCAACAATGCAAATTTTACCCAGTGCGAGTTAAATACGGTAGATATTCCCCAGCACTGCTATAAGTAGCCAAACTAGGAGGGATTTCAGCTGGTAAAGGTGGTGAGAGAGGTCACAATGCTGCTATAGATCCTTGCCAATGCTAAAAAAATAAGTTTATGGCCCGGATCCAAGGTTAGGACTCTGAGAGGAGCAGATGGATGCTGTGAAGGCACTTATTTACATGCAGTCAGTTGGCGACAATTAAACGGCTAAATAAGATGGAATGCTGTTATTTCTTTCTTGGTCTCTTTTAAAAAGTTTTTTTTTTTTTTTGCAGCACTGTCCCTCTGAGCTCCCAAAAGAATTGTTCAGTGAACAGTTCTTAAAAGAACCCTTTTTTTCTTAGCGTTAACAACATTTTAAATCATCTAAAGAACCTTCTTCGACTCTTAAAAATAAAGGTTCTTATTGATGGATGGTTCTGAAAGGTTCTTTGGGGAAACAAGAATGATTCTTTTATGCCATCACTGTGAAACCCCCCTTTTGGAACCTTTATTTTTGGCTTTTATGGTTCCATGAAGAACTTTTAACATCCATGGAACCTTTATAAAAGTAAGCAATAATTATCAGCTGTAAACAAGCTGATGGCAACAGTTTAACACATTTGACCAATTTTTTGACAAATATTAAAACAAAAACTAATTATTCTACAAATTTGAAGCCATTGTGCTGTCAGTGGTAAAATATCAAACTGTCTTTGAACAAGTTTGTCTCTCGAGCTCCACTCAGGAGGATGAAGAAAAAATAAATAAAAAACAAATAAATTACAAAAAATAAAAATATAATAAAATAATACATACTTTAACAACACAAGACAATTTATCTCAAAAAAAAGATGTTATCTTTAAAAAAGCAAACAATGCATTATCTAATAAAATATCCAATAATTTACATACATTTCCACAACATAAATATGAATGTTTGCTGAAGCCAGATTCAAAATTCTTGTTTCATTGTGTTGATATAGTAGAGTTAAAGATTTTTACAGAGGGGATTTCGGATTTCTGTTTTTATCTCTTCAGAATTTATAAAATACTGTCAAAAGCCAAAATAAAGTAATTTTCACCATGATTTATAGGAATAAAATGCTGTATGAATGACATATGAACAAACCCCTCTATAAAAACCTGTAGAATATAGACATGAACAAAACTGTAAATTTTGGTGTATGTAAGTGCTGCTGAAGTGGAGAAACAAACTCATTTTGAGAAAACAGCTTTTATGTATTGTAATTGAAATCTACAGATGCAAATAGATAAAGTTTAACAATAAAATCAGGCGAATGACATATGAACAAACCCTTCTATAAAAACCTTCAGAATATAGATAGGAATAAAACTGTAAATTTTGGTGCATGTAAGTGCTGCTGAAGTGGAGAAACAAACTCATTTTGTGAAAATTGTTATTGAATATAAAATATGGAAATAGAAATCTACAGAAGCAAATAGATAAAGTGCAATACAATTAACACTTAAAAGTCTAATTGGCCTTAGTCAACACATTATGAAAAGCAAAAGCAAAATTATTATTATTATTATTTTATTTTTTTTACAGTTTTTGCCTGTATAGTGTCTTGCTTACTTGCTCTTTCGGGCCATTTAGTGATGCTGAAAAAGTTAAATAATTTAGCTCTATAGTGGTAACTGCATTGTGCATTTTACAAATGAATTTTGACGTCTGCTTTGTGATTATGGGATGGTTAAGTTGGCCCTGCACTAGCAGTGTCGGGGCCGGACTCTAGAGGGCGACACTATCAGGTGCAGAAGAATGGAAATGGGTTCCCACCAGGGTAGAACATACAAAAGTGCATTATATTCATTATACTGTCCAAAAAATCAGTCATGCAATTAGTCTTTTCTAAAAACTATTTCTGATTCATTAAACAAATAAAATCATTGTTAAAAATATTCAATGCATTTTAGTGTAGCACGTTCTGTTGAACTTGAACTTTATGTCCAAGTTTAGAATACAGACCATCCAATCAATAACTATAAAGCAACCACATGTAATTGTTAAATGCACAGGCTTTTATTTTTTAAATATATATCTATTTTTATTATTATTATTATTATTATAATTCATATCATTTAAGTACTTAAAAAAGATAATCTGTACTGACCTGTGCAGGGCAGCATCTTGCAACTTCTCTTGTGCCTAAAGAAGAAAATAAAAATAAATTATTATAATTATCATTTTGTAAAATGAGCACAGTACAAGTACAGTATATGTAATATTTTAGTTACTGCTGTATTCGTGGTATTTCATTCTACTTTAAAAAAAAGCACATCTGCTTTTTTTAAGAATTAAACCATGCTGTTCATAAACATTTGTCTATTTGTTTAATGAAGTAAATCATCAATGCGCTTAATTGATGACTGCTGCAGAGATTTATTTAGTCAATTATTGATCAAAGATCAACGAAAGGTGAAGTAATTAGTGATTATTAAATCAGCTGATTATAAAAAACAGAACATGGTTTAATCAATGTAAATAAGGTGATCAATGTGAATATGTAATTCAAAGAGACGTCCCGCAAATTTTCAATTTGGTAATTCTGCTAAAACAGAAATTACATTAGTTGAAAAATGGCAGAAAATTTTAAATGCATGTCTCATTAAAGGGCATAATCTGCATTTACGAACGAATAATGAGCTAGTACAAATATAAATATACAATCTGCCATAACATAAAACAAAGTTGATTTTTTTTTTTTTTTTTGAAAAAAAGAGATTTGCATGATCTACCGAATCTAATATAATTTCTAATAATATAGCTAGAATGACTAATTATAGAGTTAAAAATTAAAAAAAAAAAAATACAATATAATTTATCAATCCTTTAATCCAAAAAAAATTACAATGTTAATTTAAAAACTTTGTATTCTTTTTGTCTCAATTTTCAGCAAAACATTTGGTGCAAATTGCAAAAACACGTAAAGATGTGTAAATCCGTTTTGCCACTAACAATTGTGCAACAAACTTTACAAAGGATTATCTAGCAATAAATGACCCAATAAATCTGTCAGCTAACACAAATTATCCTAACGTTGTGGTAAACTCAATAAAAGTTCGGACTTTGGAGAAGAAAAATGAATTATGATTAAATATAATTTATTATATTTCACAAACTTGTGCAGTATATTTAAAAAGGAATGGAATGAATGTTGCGTGTGTTTGTAACCTAAACACATTATATGTAAAATATCAGAAACAAAGACAATTACTACAAATCTAATAGGATTAAAAATACTTAAACAGATTAAACCAAAAATAAAATGCAGTAGAATAAATGCCCCGCAGTGCATCATAAATGCAGTGAAATACTAAACATTGTGCACTGTTATTTTGGGACTAAATTGTATAAAGTAGGTTAGACAAAACTAACACACAACCATTCACAATCACACACTAAAAGTGTCACAAAATGTTATATGTGTTATAATATCTGTGGTTCTGGTCATTGTGTGTTTGCTAGTTTAGTTTGAAATATATTTAAAACGAAAAAATTAAAATCATAAAAAAGGATGAGTACACACACACACACACACACACACACACACACACACTCACTCACACACACTGAAGACTATGCAAAACACACATATAGTTTACCATAAAATTATGCAGACTTTACATGAAGCTAATTATAATTCAAATGGACTCTAAACTCTGAACGAATTGGTTTGCATTTTTAAATTACAATTAAATTATTTAATTTATTGATTACTTTTATCTAAGTGAAGACCTCATATATCTTCAAAATATAGGTAAAAGTGTGTGTACAAACACTGATATAAACCAGTGTTTCAATTTTCAACAAATGTGTGCAAAATAATTGCAAAAACATTTTAAAAGTTTATTTAAATCATGAAATAAAATCGGGACTTCATAAAAACAAAGTAAGTGTGTGTGTGTGTGTGTGTGTGTGTGTTTCAGTAAATACATTTTTTTGACAGAAAATTACTTTTCTTAAAATATAGTGGCAAATATATATATATATAAAATATTCTGGGGTCTGTTTAATTTTGTCAATACAGTAGATATATATTTTTTAATCCATATTGACTAAAAGTACCGATAGAGCTCGATTCACACACTGAATCAAAATGGTGGACTTGAACTTCACACACTGAGGCCTAAACTACTGAGGAATCAGACCCCTTCACTGCAGACCGTGTGTGTGTGTGTGTGTGTGTTCACAAATATTTAGAACTATCCCAAAATTCAAAGCTGTGTACTATATTTTTTACCATAATAAATATGTATTTTTGAAGTACTTCTAACTGGGTGCCTGGCCAATCAAGATGCAAATATTTAGAACTATTCCGAAATTCAATCCTAAGCAGTCTACTACATTTTTACTGTGATAAATATATATTTTTGAAGAACTTCTAAGTGTGTGTGTGTGTGTGTGTGTGTGTGTGTGTGTGCATGCAGAACTAACATAAATTTCACAATTAAAATGTTTCAAGTCTCCACATTCAATGAAGTGTCCTGTTCTTGCTTTAGCAGTTCTTTGCCAACCACAGTGAAGTTGCAAAGTCAGCGAAATCAACGACAACTGTAGGTAAAATCTCTCTCTCACACACACACACACACTAGGCCACAATCCGGGAATCCAACTGAATTATTCCACACCCACAATGAAAGTTATAGCAGGAATATTTGGCTGGAAGGCATAAATCTACACCACACGCATTACAACAGAATATCCTAAATACTGAGTGACAATTATCGGAAAAAAAAACAACCTTTAAAAAAAAAATACAATCCGGAATTCTATAAATCATAAATAACCAATAGTAAATAAATATTGTTCAAGTTACAGAATTCACTGTAATATTATTTAGGGAATATATTCATAAAATGAAGTGTCTCAATATTTATTTTTAATTCATGAAAGACCTTGATACATATAGATGTATGAATTATATTTAAAATGTAGAGACGCCATATTGTCTTAAAAATGTAAAAATTATATATACATATATATAAAATTAAAATCTCAGGAGCTTTGCTAGATATTAATTTAATCATAAATGTGTTAAAGCATAATCAGCAATATATAATATTTTTGGTGCTTTTTAAATGCATGGTGCAAACATTTTACCTTAATAGTGCAAACCACATGTGCATTCTGTAGGTTTAAAATATGTTTGATCAAAAAGCACAAAAAAAATCACTGTATACAATAGTAATTAAAATAAATATATTTAAATTCAAAGGAGAAAAAGATTGCAATAAATTAAATCACAGTTACGAGAGTATGGTGGATCAAAGGCCCAGTTCTGCTGCCAAGAGTGTAATTCAAAAGAAACCAAATACAAAGAGTAAAGCCATGTCTCTTGCTACCGATTATAATTTAGAAAGAAAAAAAAAACAACAACATTTTGACCCAAATATATATACTGATAAATACCTCTTTCACGGTTTTATTTAATAAAACAAGGCCGTTATGTACAAAAGTTTCAGTTCTCAACATGGTTGAAAAGTATCAGCATAAGCATTTTCGCAAATTTCAATGCATCCGAATGAAGATAATTGTATTTCAACACATTGCAGAGGTTGTTGCATTTGCAGGCATTTTGGAATAATACTGAATTGAGCGATGCTTCATAAATTCAAATTGCAATAAAAGTAAAAATGCACAAAAGTAGTTTGTCGATGGTGTGTGCATCTTACCCATATCAGTGCATTTTAATCGCCGTATGCTGTGCTTCAGAAATGCATGTTATAAATGTTACCAGCGTGTGAGCAATCTGTGCATCAAAAAAGGAAAAAATCATGCACACACACATGCATTCACACACGCACACATTCGCTGCTGTGACTTACACACATCTGCGAGGACGTCAGCGCCCGGAGGCAGCGCTTTCCACAGGCCTCTTTTTTCCTGCTGCGGAGAGAAAGAGAGAGAGGGGCTGTGAGCCTGTCCACTATCCCGCTATCCCGTCTGGTCTCGAATTCCAGTTTCCCCTCTCGGCAGGCCAGCGCAGGGCTCTGGTTAGGCACACCGGCTGCTTGGCTGGGCCTCTGGAACAATAGGAGGCCTCCGGGGCGTCTGGGAGGCGTGTGTGAACCCCGTCTGTGGACCGGAGTGCTTGTTGCTGAATGGTGCGTGTTAGCAAACACACAATTAGCGTGTCTGCCGCATGCAAATAGTCCCACAGTTACCACGGCACATGCTATCAGGTCTTGAAGGCCCGAGGAGCATCAAGCAGGCTTGAATAAACACCCCCCACCTCTTCTTTCATGATCCACTTTTTCTGTGTCTTCCCTTACCCTCGCAACCTTCACTTTTTTCTGCGATAGTTGCACGGATGTTTGTGAGTTTGTGTTTTCCGCTCACTCCCAATGTTTCCTCATGCAGATCACTGATATTTTCACTCGCCTTTTGCAACTGGCACCTGTCCCAAAGCGGAGCAGCTTCACTCCTGAATCTCTTGTCCGAACAGATCGGGAATGGGTAAGTTGCAGGTCAGTACTTCCAAATGGCAAATCCCGCAGGTTTTCAGTGCTCTGAGGGGCCCGGCACTGTGCTGGGGTGGGCTGTGGGTCAAGGTGGATTCGGCCGCTCACTGAAATTGAAAAAGAAAATGTCAAAATAGGCACTTCGTGAACCAAACGCAGTTGCAAACCTTGCTGAAATTCCGCAATCGGGTGCATGAAAAAGCACACGATCGTGCTGGAAAATGGAAGCGTGTTGGCAGGCTTATGGTGGAGCCTCTGTCGCACTCTAGTCAGGAGGCCCTCACGGCAAAAAAAAAAAGAAGCCTGGTTTTTTCTTTCCCCCTTTTTCCCCCTTACACTCTTTAAACTAGTCTTGCGATCTCCACCTTGCAAAGGCAGCGGAGCTCGAGGAACCCGTACGGAAAGCGAAAGAACAGTGGAGAGGGAAAGAGAGATATGAAACTGGAGACGTAGAGGGGTGAAACTCCTCATCAGACGTCCCACATGGCCTTGCACTTGAGAGAGAGAGAGAGAGAAATAAAGAGAGAGAAGTGGGAGGGCGGAAAAACTGCAAGTACAGAGCAGGAGGAGAAAGACGGAGAGAGAGAGAGAGAGAGAGAGAGAGAGTGTGACATAGATACTCCTCCCCCAGCGCGCAGACTCAGTGTGTTTTCTCTCTCTCTCTAACACGCACACACACACAGACACACACACACACACACACACACACACACACACACACACAGATAATCCCACCAGAAAGAAAGAAAGAAAGAAAGAATGAGTGGAAATACAGCAGAAGAACGCTACTTTCTGCAGAAAAAGTATTGGAAACCTTGAATTCCACACAGTTTCTGAACATAAACAGAGGATTTATTTTTAGTTCTTCTTTCCATCAAACATTCATTTGTTTGCTTTAAAGGTTTGCTTTAAAAGTTAACTTTAAAATTTCATAACCGTGAATGCTGCAGGTTTTTTTTCCTCTTGAACACAAAGTAGACATTTATGAAAAATCCATAAATAACTAATAACATCACAAATAACCATAAGAGTAAACAGTGTGTCCAAGAATTAATGCCAAAATGGCGCTGGTTCACATGTTTACATGTTCAGACACAACATGCTAATTTTGAAATCTGGACATGAATGTTAAAAAAAGGCAAGGATTTTTCCTGACTAATAACTTAAACTTCAGTGTCTTCCTCAAGGCCTCACATGATTTCTGACGGCTTGGAATATAGTGCATGAAATGATGTAGCACAGTGAAGTCATTTATTAGGAAGTAGAAGGTATTTGATACAACACAGACCCTCCCTGGATCAGGATGTCGCTCCAAACTGGATGAAAGAGTCGGAGGAAACTGCTCAGAGATGCGACCGAGAGGCCGATAGCAACTCTGAAGCAGCTGCAGGAATTTATGACAAAGAGTGGTCCTTGTGTGCATGTGACAACAATTTTACAATTTTTCTACAAATTTGTCTTGTAGGGAAAAAAGCCACTCCTTAAGAAAGGCCACATGCAGCCAGAGTGAGCTTTGCTGAAACGCACCTTGAAGATTCTGAGGCCGATGAGACTAAAATTAAATTATTTGGCCTCAACACCAAATGATATGTCTAGCAGAAATCCAATCCAGCTCAGCATCCAAACAAAAGCATTCCTGCAGTAAAGCATGGAGGTGGTGATGTCCTGTTATGAGGTGTTTCTCTGCAGCACAGACTGAAGCATGAGTGAGGATAGTAGGAGAAATGGATGCAAAACATGGTCATATTCTTGAGGAAAAGCTGTCAATGGGAATAAGGTTTACCTTCCAAACTGACAATGACCCAAAGCACACAGCAAAACTGAGCACACAGTGGTTGAAGGAGCAAAAGGTCATCAGAGTCCAGACTTAAACCCCACTGAAAATTTGTGGAATGACTTGAAGACTGCAGTACACAAATGCTCACCGTCAGATTGAACTGACCTTGAGTAGTTCTGCAAAGAAGAGTGAGCAAATATTGCAAAGTCTAAATTTGCAAAGTTAGTAGAGACCATAGGCGGAAATTTTTATACTTTAAATAATTCTGTAAGTAGTAAAACAACACAAATGGGTCAAAAATGCGTTTTAAGTTTAGAACCATTTTGAGTCTCCCCCATCCCTTGCCTCACAGTACTTTGGTCCAAATGCCTACTTTCCTCTTTTACATCACCTACACACACAAGTCCGGTGAGAGAGAAGTCAATAGTTGTGGAACTCCAGTAAGTAAGGCTGTCAAGGCTATTTTTTACATTTATGCATTTAGCAGACCCCTTTATCCAAAGCGATTTACAGTGCATTCAGGCTATACCTTCGATGAGTCTGCTATGTTAGCAATAATAACGTTACTTGCTTGACGGAAAGGGTTGCCAGGTTTTCACAACAGAACCTGCCCAATTTTCTACCCAAAACTAGCCCAAACTAACCACGTTTCGAGGGGGTCCTATGGTAAAAATCGTATTCCGGGGGCTAAAATGCACGTTATTGGGGTCGCTTCAACCTGCGGACATTAAAAACAACCCACAGCAACAGTGATAAAGTAGCCCAATTCCACGGGAAAACCGCGGACTTGGCAACACTGTGACGGTAATGTCTACAACGGACACAACCTCTGTCACGGAGTGACCACAACAACTTGAAGTAATATAATAATACAAGTAAGCCATTCCTCTGTGTGTATCCTTACAAGTACAATTCCTCTGTGTATACATATCCTTACAAGTACAATTTTAACTGTATTATTTATTTGTGTCTCCTTCAAAAATCCCTCCCCCCCAACTGTTAGATGAAATTTACGCCCCTGGTAGAGACGGATACCAACAGACTAAAGGCTGTAATTAAAGGAAAAGGTGCTTCAACAAAATACTGACACAAGTCAGTGATTCTGATTTATCATTTTTCTCTGACATGTTAGTGTTTTATCTTTCACTTGGCTGCACTGAGTAAATACATCTGGATAAAACAAAAACGTCTTCATTTCATGCTGCAAAGCAACAAAATGTGATTATTATATAAAGTGGCTGATTCTTTTCTATACCCACTGTATTTACCTTGAGTTTTCTTTGGCTTCTTCATACTGTATATCGAGTGTCATATGTCATCTCAAGACTAAACTTACTGTTTGTTGAAGTGAAAATTACACCCCAACAGACAGTTGTAATTATGCACAAAATTTTTTATAAATCATTTTCACATTATAAACATTGGAATGGCCACTTTTTGTATAGATCATCATAGTTTTAAAAACGCAAGCATATTTTTACAATAGATTTTCATAGTTTAAGATGAAATGTTTTGGGGCTAGGCCAAATATTTGAAAGCAAAACTAAATAAAAGCATTTCTTGTACATTCTCAAATAAGAAAAACAAAAAATAAAGTTAGTTAATAAAAATCAACCCCTGGTATATAAAAGTGCCTGTACTTAAAGAAACACAACTTCAACCGATCAGTGTCTCGACAATGGAGCTCTGACCTTCCAGCCAATGAGAAAGCAGGAAAACTGACAGGCTCCGCCCCCACGATACTGGTCTCCTCGCGTGCCCTTTTTCTCTCTCTCTACTCCTCGTTCATCCTTCCATCCATCTGCCTCGTTACCTTAAATCCCTCCCTTGCGGTGACAGAACAAGGCTGGGAAAGAAAACGGCAAAAACATTAGACATTCCCTCAAACACACCCTCACCGTGCAGCAAGGGAAGTGTCCTGCTATCGTTTCCCTCCATTTCGTCCCAGTGTCCGACACTACGGCAGGCTCTATTGTAATAAATCAAAAGAAAAAAACGACACGGCATAAACATTCTGTTTGCTCTAGCTCTCACTCCAGAAACCCCTTGAGGCCGGACTCGCTGTACAAACTTTTTTTTCTCTCCGAATGCAGTGCACACTCTCTCTCTCTTTCTTTCTCTCTTTCCCCCTCGCTCTTCCTCTCGGCGGCTCAACTAATGAGAGCGCAGAAAGCCTGGGAACTGCAAAAATCTCTTTCCAGCTCTTGCAGACTTGCTCAACACTTCTCTTAGCAGTCTCTCTGGGGATTGAGGGAAGACTTGTGACATTTCAGAAGGTGGGGCTACTTTCCTAACCAGCATCTTTCTGTTTCTAAAAGAGTGAATGCTGCTCGGGTTGATCTAACATGGCCGATGCACGAGGACGCACCCGTCCCCTTCGTCGCTGGCTCACGTCTGTCTTCGCACACTTGTCGCAGGCCATCCTGCCAAGCAGAACTGCAAGGTTAGTGCGTTCGGAGTGAAAAAGCAAGTTTGTGTGGATCGTGCGGCCTGTTGGACATCATCTACAGCGTTAGCTAGGGACCCCGGTGTTTTCTTCCCACGTCACATCTCGCCACGGCTTCTGACCAATCGGTGGCCTCGTAGATAAAACCATACGCGATTATATTTCATTCCGAACTTCAGATAGCCACAAAGACTGAGCGAGCAGCACAGCAACGGCTTTACCTTTTGTTATTTAGCTGGAACGTCTCTCTGTTTATTAGCTTTTTCTGTTGTTTGCAGTGCTGCAGCAGTTGTGCCATCGAGTTCAACTAAGGACAAGCGCTTGCTTACAGGTTACTGGCCAACTATCAATGCCCTGAACTTCAACACCGCCTTTATGTCAAAACACAGCTCCCATTAGTGACAAAACAAAACAGCATATCTGAAATGCATTGTAAAGTGGTACGACTGCAATAGCTGTGCACTCATTCACAATTATTGCAATGCAATGCTAGCAGAGTGCACGACAAAATATGCAAAAGAAACCCCACGCTAAACACACCCAGACACCACATTCAGCGACTGTACAGTAAATCTAAATAAACGGTCTGATGCTAGAACATGAGGATTGTCGAAAACATAATGCTAATTTTACTATGTTGCTGTGCAAACACTCACACAAATGTACTTCATCTCTCTGAGGCCACGCACATCACAAAATGGTGGCTGCCACCATCTCGTAGATGTCGACTGTCTTATATCTGAAGCCTTTTAGACCGTTTCTGTGAGAAACACTAGAAAAACGAACACAATAAAGAGTGCATTGTGAAAAACGTTTTTTTTTTCTTTCTATGCTGAACTGAACTGTCCATGCATTTTACAGATGAAATGCATGGATGAAATAAATATTACAGTGTTTTCTCATTTCATTTTGTGTAATTGTTATTCATTTTAATTTGAATAAATAAATAATAATTTTGCATTAGGATTAAAATAAAAATGCATAACATTTGCATTAAAATCAACATTGAAATAAATAGCAAATGCATTAAAATCACAATGGATCCTTCATCGGATGACTCAGACTTTAACTGGATATTGAAAATGGAATAATATGGCAGCTAGCACAAATATTTTGCTGCACATTTGAGTCAACACTGTATTCTTTGATATCGTGAGGCTGGCCTGCCGTTAGCTTGGGTAAGTACTCAGTACGAGGCCAGAAAGCACGAGGTGGTGTGACTCTCCTCGCCAGATTCACACACACAGTGTGTGTTGCAACAGTAAATACTGGACAAATAAAAGCCAACAAGAAAACAGCCAAAAGCAGAAGATTTGAGAGCTGAGAACTGCGGTTGTCTTCATGTCCGGAAAAATGGATACCAAGAGTTTCAAGGTAATTATTCTTCAAAACAGCATTGTTTGTTCTTCAAATTAAAACAAAAGCATCCTCAAAAATTAAAATGCCCAAACACAAAAACACAAAACAAAAAAAAAAAAAAATTATCAAATATCAAACACTCAACACTAAATTTTAATATACTTCTACAAAAAAAAAAAAAAATCCACACAATTTAGACTGAATTGAAACAACTTCACAAATCCCTCACAGGCCGCGGCGCGCAAATAAACTCCCGACTTCACACTAAAAAGGCCGTTTGAGGTGGTCTGACCTCTGACCTCCACGCGTGCCTAAAGAACTGCTCCACTGACTCCCCGCTGTGTCACACAAAAAGGTCACGACCCCTGGGTCAAAAGCGTTACTCAAGGGGCCGTTCAGGCTAAATTGAGAGGGTGCGACAGTTGTTTGCTTTGACAAGGTAAAGATTACGCTCACATTAAGTGTTGCTGACAAGCGGGTCAGACCCTTGGGGATGACCCCTGGGACCTCAGACAGCTCCTCCTATTAATTGCTGCTGACCCTTGACCTCTGGCATCATCCTAGCGAAACCAGGTTCTCTCGCTCACAGGCGCTTCCGGAGGAATGCGTCTTGTTCATGCACCTGATCTGTAGCAACCCAGAAATCAATAACAGCATCCATAACTTAACCTTCATATGAGCTGATATTAAATAATTATTTACATAAAATGTTGGAATTCATTTTAACATATTTTGAAACCTCTTTATATTTTCCAGAATGTTCTGCATAAATGAAACATTTAAAAGAAAAGCAAGGGACTTCTTTCAGAGAATTTGAAAAGTAATATTTTAAAAAATGTAAAATTGGTTTCTAACAATTTTAAATGTTTTAATTAAGTTAATATAATTAATTACATAATATAAATGATTACTCAAATCCAAAATTTTTATCTACACATGAGCAAATATTGTTGTAAGTTTGTGTAAAACTTCAGTAGAATTACCAACATTACATAAAAATGATTCTGATTCATTTTTCCCATTAAAATTTTGTGCAAAGCCCTTACAATATTAAATATATTTATGAAGAAATATTATGAATGTCTAAAATAAAATATTGTGAGGGGAAATATACAGTGCCACTGTGCAAATGAGAGTTGTGTGAAGTGTGTGTGTGTGTGTGTGTGTGTGTGTGTGTGTGTGTGTGTGTGTGTGTGTGTGTGTGTGTGTGTGTGTGTGTGTGTGCGTGTGTGTTCTGAGAGAAGAACGAGGAAAAAAAGAAAGAAAAAAAACATACAAAGTTAAAAAAAAATCCATTATGCTTTTTTTCCCACTAGATCACTCATATTTAACTTTACTAACTACACTAAATAGTCATTTAAGAAATCATTTTTTAATAACTGTTATCTCTGTCATTGTAAAAATATAGATAATTAGATATTTTAAAACATATTTAAGCATTTAAATTGTGTTCTGCACAAACTGTGCTAATATATTTGCACTAAATCAGAAAATATTATTTTCAGACTAAGATTAGAAATTTCATATACATATAAAAAAACTAAATCAGATGATTCAGTGCCTCTTTAGTGTCACAGACTATCTTCAGTGTATATAATATTTCATATTCGGTGAACCAAATACCACAATATTTTCTGATAATATCCAATAAAGAAAAAAAAAAGGGGAATTTAAAAAATATCTTATTCCTCATGTGATGAATAAAGGTGTGTGA
This sequence comes from Cyprinus carpio, assembly GCF_018340385.1. NCBI lineage: Eukaryota > Metazoa > Chordata > Actinopteri > Cypriniformes > Cyprinidae > Cyprinus > Cyprinus carpio. Next base: position 1,753,083 of record NC_056596.1, on the reverse strand, counting down.
AAATATAATTCAAACACACCAGTGTAAAGACACTCAAATCTTCAAATCGTCATATAATTCTTCAACAAAATATAATTCATAAACACACACAACATCATTTCTAATGATTTTACCTTTTCCCTTAGTTGTAAAATGACAAGCAAGAAAATAAAATGCAACCATTTCTTATATAAGTTTTCGGAAAATCTGTCCATTTACTAACAGAAATATTATGTGCACACTGACTGATAATTTTGAGCTGAAGTTATTTTGATTTTTAAATTATGTATACTCAAATGAGAATTAAATATTTTTCTCTGTAGAGCTTTTTCAATCAACAAAAACATCAAATGCAAATCTCAGCTTTCCTTTTATAAGAACAACAACATTTGTAAAAAATGAAACAATTACTTTTCTCAAACTTTATAAACAATCAATGACACACAGATAGAAAATCTGTTTAAACGCAAACATAGGCTTAGCTTTTAAAGTACTTTTTTTGTTGATGTATTTTAATGCACATTCGTGTTGCATTAGGCATGTAGCTATTAAGACTCATCAATCAAACAATAAAAAAATGATGACTCAATATAAACTCAACTCACCCGGTGAAGATGTTCATCAAGCCCACAAAATTTCTCCAGCTCCATGTGTCGTTTCTCGCAGCTGACGCTTGCGTCTCTGACAGCCTTGTAAAGTGAGTCTGACTGAAGCTGTGTCCTTCTGTTTGGGCCACTCTTCATCCAAATCTGGCACGGGACGTGACCTGGCACACGGCGGATGCAATAAAAAAAAAAAGAGGGAGAGAGAAAGAAACTGGTCAGAAAAGAAAAGCTCACTTTCACTCTGAAATAAACCAGGTGTGAATTATACTCAACCTGAGTCAACTGAAAAACTATGTGAATTTCACTAATTCACAGCTGAAGTTTAATGGCATAGAAATTCGACGGAGACACTCTGTACACGAAGACGGGGACAATGAAAGGCACCTGCCTTCTGCATGCACAAATTCACCTTTAAAGTGCATTAAATACTCTTGCATTCGAACCAAGACCTGCCTAAGTGCCACGTCAGCAATGCATCATAAAGTTCCTCCGGTCGAACCCGACACGCCCATGGTGCCCTCTTCACAGACCAGACATCAGCAAATAAAAGCACTCAAACGCTCGCTCATGCGTAACACAACAGCAGTCGTCCAGCGATAACTGTTTGTCTTTTCTGGTGCTCCTAAACACGTAACACAGTCATCAGCCATCGCTTCTGCATGCTGCGCACAGGTTTTTGAGTATTTAAAATTGTTTTATCCAGCAACAAACATCTTATTTGAGTTCACACTTCAGCTAACAAAAAGGCTAGATTATGAAAACGTCATTTATAAGCGTTCTCTTGAACATTTCAAAACGTTTTATCTTGTGAATTTTAAAAGAACCTTTTTAATTTGATCACAAACATTATGGTCTTAAATGTCTTTAAAAAATTCTTTGTTATGCAAACATTAAAGGAACCTTTCCTTTTTATCATTTTGCAAACATGGTTTGAAATGTTAAAAAAAGGAACCTTTCCATTTAATCATTTTTAGAATGTTACTTTTGAATGCTCTCTGAACATTCTGAAACAAGCAGTAACATTTAAAAAAAAAAAAACGCACACACACATCCATGTTCTATTGTTCTATTAACGTTACTAGAAGAACTTTGTTTATAATTTGCCAGCACATTAGCCAAAGTTAGGAGGACGTTTTTGTTTTTGTGTTACACTGAATGCAAACATCATTAGCATAAACCAAACTCCAATCTGTACATCTACATCATCTGTAATTGTCAAATACATTTGAAGCCATTTTAAAGAGCTTGGACTTTATGTGATTACTTAAGTAAACAGTTTTGAACTCAAAGTGCAACAAAGACTCATCTGCATCCAATTTTAATGCCATTCACAGTCCATGGTTAAAATTCAATCAGATGTCTGAGAAACTTCACAGTCATGTTCACGTAAATCGCTCTGGATTAAAGCATCCGCTAAATGCATAAATGCAAATAATGCAATATCATGGCAATATGAATCCTTCATGCTTGCAGACACAGTGACATCAAAAATATGCAGATGCTTAGAAATTACCATTAGTTGGCAAAATCTTTTTCTCTTCAGTAGCTTCACTTTTCTTCATCATGCCTGAAATCTCAGTGTATTTGAATCAACTGGTGATTTTTAGAGGATGAATGAAGTCAGTTCTCCTCGAGTTCACACAGGTGTGGAGAATCACACTAACTAACTAACTAACCTCAAACAAACACAAACACAATACTTAACTACTGGTTCAGCATTTAAAACTTTCTGTCAAATGATTTGCTTTAAAAGTGTGATTGTGCATCTTTCTTTACAATAAATGACATAAAATATGAAATCAGTTATGTCATGCAAATACATTTAGAGGAACTGTAGGAGTCAGAAACAAAACTGAGGTTCAAACATGCAGACAAACTGATAATGAATGTGCTATAATTTTAATTAAGATTTTATAGATATTCAATTAATAAAAACGTATTATAATTTAAATTTGAAAGTCACAACAAAAGCTGATGGCCACAAACATACTGTATTTAGATATCAAGTACATTTAAATAAAGCCATTTTAGAAATAATTTACTTTATTAAAAAAAATATGTATTTTAATTGAACATTATTTTTATGTCTATATTTGTTCAAACCTTCCAAATACGTTTAAAAATATAAATTTAAGCTTTAAAAAACAATATTTTACTAAACTAAAAAAGCACAGTCTAGCATTGCTTCTAAAAACTATGGAAATAATTTCTGGTATATTCACTGTAACAGTATTTTCTAATATGGTACAAGACAATGAGTTGTAGTTTTAGTTAAGATTTTTTAAATAATAATTTTAAATAAATATTTTATTATTTGAATTTAAAAGTCACAATGACCACAAACATGCTGTATTCAATTAACATTGTTTTTTTTGTTTTTTTTTATTAAACCTAATGTTTTATCTCTATATATGTCCAAACCTTCAATTCATGTTACATTCTAAAATACAAAATTTGGCTTAAAAATCTAAATTCACTAAACTAAAATGCAGTCTAGAAACAGAAATGTTTTACTTGCATATTTACTGTAATAATATTTCTCAAGATAATGTGCTGTAATTTAGGTTAAGATTTTCTAAATAATCTTTTTAAATAAATATTTTATTATTTGAATTTAAAAGCCACAACGACCACAAACATGCTGTACTCCGATATCATCACGTACTTGCTTATAAAGTCATTTTAGAAATAATTTAGTTAAAGTGTTAAAAAAAGCTTCTTTTTTTTTTTTATTAAACCTAATCTTTTTATCTCTATATTTTGTGTTTGCACTCAATAAGCCTGCAATTTTCAATGCAAAACCTTTTTCAGTTATAATAGTATTTTCATTCTTTGATATCTAAATCCCGACCTTAGATCACTCGATGCATTCAGCTCAAGCAAAGGTCGACTGACTTTTACTCGTGAATGTAATGCACTATACAATCTGTCTGTCTGTCTGTCTGAGTGTGGCCTCTCAGAGAAAGCTGGCGTTAAAACAGCCGAACTACTGTGAGCTCACCTAAAGAGAAAGAGCCGGAGTTAACAGGGGGCTTCGCCTAATAATCCCCACCCCCAACTTTTTCATTTTCTAAAGGTAGAGCTGTCTGTCTGTCTGTGGGACTGTCTCTCTCTCTCTCTCTCTCTCTCTCTCTCTCTCTCTCGGGTCTAGACTGCCGCGGGGGGCTGGGTGGACTCGGGAAGGTCACGTGTGCCAAGCCCATGACAAAAGCCTCTTTTATGAAGAGTGTATGCAGATAGAGCAGCTGCTTTTGTGCACCGACCCCAAGCTCGGATGGAGAGAGCAGGAGGAGGAGGGAGAGAGAAAGAGAGAGTTCGATGTCGATGCTCATGATTGGTGTGAAATTGGTGTGTGCACGGAAAACACAACCTGGTTTGTGACGGAATGATTTAAATGTCCATTAAAGACCCCCAAACCACAGTTTTGTGGCTTTTAGTCCATCTAAAAAGTGGTTCTCAACTGGTTTTGCATCAGGACCTAGTACCTAATTAGTAATCAAAACTGTTTATCACACAAATGTAAAAATAAAATTGTATTAACATTACCATTAGGTTTTTAGAAGCAACAATATGCTAAATTATTGGTGTGATTTTTATTATTTTTTTAATATTAAAAAAAGAACAATCATTCCACAGCTTTTTCTTTGTTATTCAAACTTTAAAGGAACCTTTCCTTTTTATTATTTTGCAAACATGGTTTGGAAAGTTTAAAAAAACGAACGTCAAAGGAAACTTTCCATTTAATCATTTTTAGAATGTTACTTTTGAATGTTCTCTGAACATTCTGAAACAAGCAGTAACATTTAACAAAAACATCCATGCTCTATTGTTCTATTAATTTTACTGGAAGAACTTCGTTTATAATTTGCCAGAACATTAGCCAAAGTTAGGACGACGTTCCCTGTCAGCTGGGACTTTTTTGTTTTTGTGTTACACTGAATATATATATACATCTCTCTCTGTGTGTGTGTGTTTGTGTGTGTTATTCATATACAATTTTTATTATATTTTTTTCATCATATTTTGAATTGGATTTTATTTTTTGATTTTCAGTTGTTGTTATAATCTTTTTACATTGTTAGTAATTTTATGTACTTTTGTAATTTGTATTACTTTTTTTTCTGTATTTATCCATAATATAAAAAAATGTATTTCAAAATTCAAGTCATCTTACTTTTTTGTATTATCAGTTTTCATTTTAATTTGTTAAAAAAAGTGTCATTTTATTGTTTTTTTCTTCAGTTTTATTCATGTTTTTTGTGTGTTTTCATTAGCTTTTTTTATTATTTTTTTTATTTAGTAGGTTTAATTTATTGTCATGGCAGTTTTATTATTTATTTCCAGTAATTTTAGTGCTTCAAATTCAATTTACTCCAGCTAATTTCAGGAGCAAACTTTTCTCCTGAATATATATATATATATATAGTTTTATTTCAGCTTTCATTTCATTTGTAATAGTTTTAGTTAACAATAACTGCACTACAGTTATTAATAACAACACAGAGGAACGATACTTTTGAAATGTCACTTTTTTCCAGCTGATGCATGATAAAATCACTGACAGCCAATCAGAATCCATCTTGCTAATATATTTATCATTGTAGTTATCATTCTTGGTGTGAATGGGCCTTTTTTTGTGAATAATTCATCAGTGCACATATAAAAAAAAAGTCATAATATTTAATCAAAATACAATAACTTGCTATTTCAGCTTATACATTCTCAATTTCTCTTATTTTTTAAAAGCACATTCATATGGAACCACAAATGCTGTTTCAAGTCAACTTCAATGTAAGTTTTGGATCTGTGAGCCTCAATTGAGCTACATCTTAATTTTAGAATAAGCTGCACTGATGCATTCTCACCTGCACATGTATGTCAGAACACACACACACACACACACACACACACACACACACGAACACAGCTCGTTAAACACACAATGCATGAGTGTCTGATGCTTGATTTCTCTTGTGCCACGGGGAGAAGGAAGTTGGCACAGATCACCACCCGACCGACACGACGCTGGAGACGCTTCAGCAACATCTACAGTGACTCCAAAACACATCCAGACACTTCAATATTTCAGAATGTCATGGCATTAGACGCAAAAGAAAGATTCCTTTATCGTTTCTGTCAAAAAAAGTCTCAATATCTCAGTCAGCTGGTGTTTTTAGTGGATGTTTGAAGCAAAAGTAAGCAAAGTAACCACAGGTATAGAGAATTACATTAATTATCACTAATCACAAACACACACACAATAATGACTGTCTTCATTTTCAACAAATATTTTTTTAAATATTTATTTTAAATATTTTTGTATCTTGTATTGTTATCTTGTTTTCCAGTACAAATATCTAAATATTCTTAAATCGAGATTTGCATTTACTTTAGATGCACAATTACTAAATATATTAGGTTTTGTGTTCTAAAAAATAAAAATAATTAAGTGATTTTATGCTTAAAAGAAGTGAAAGAAAATCTGTGAATAGGGCAGGAAAATTTAAACTTAATTCAAAGGAGAAATACGTTTATATTTTTCTTACACCTAATGGCAGATACTTGTGTGTCTTGTTTTCAGTAAAAATAAACTTAGTTTTGATTCATTTTTCTTATTTAGCATCTCCAAGTAAATGTTTCTTGGTTTAAGAATGTTTAGATATTTGTACTAGAAAACAAGACAAAAATACTGAGGAAGAATTATTATTTTTCACTGTGGTTTAGCATTTCACACCAGACAAACTTTTTTTAATCAGATGACTTGCTTTAAAAGTGTACCTGTGCATCTTTCTAATGAATGACTTGTAATAAGCACATATTTAATACAATGATATTTTTATTTGCCTCCAAATGCATTTTGGGGACACAAAAATGTGAAACTGCAAAATTCATGAGTATTGTTTCAGCATTTCAGAAACTTATGTCCGTCAAAAGATTAGCTTGACAAATATGTTTGTGCATTTTACTGTACAATAAATGTAACTTGCTTTGATATTTTATGTAATGCAATGAGTTCCAGACCTTTTATGTGTGTATTAAGTGTCTAAAAAGGCATAGAATAATAATAATAAAAAAAAAATAAAAAAAACAAGTGAGAAAGAGAGAAAGATCAGCTCCTGGCACATGCTTTTTAAAAAAAAAAAAAAAATTGGGATTGACCTGTAAACTCTAGCGGCTGCACTGAATGCAAATCACCCAAACTCACTCACACAAACCCTAAACACTATTGAAATAAGACGGCACAGAAATCACAGACAAAACTGTTCCAGAGTGACACAAACACAGCGATAAGACTGTACAATCTGCTCAACAATCCTCAAAAAAACATCCTTGCTTTTTATTTTTAGACAATGCATACTTTGTACCATCACATCAGTTCCTTAAAGGAATAGCTCACCCCAAAATTTTAATTGCTCAAAATGTACTCACTCTTAGATCATCCAAGACGCAGATGAGTTTCCTGCATGCATATAAAAATAAATCATCTTTTCCTTATTGTGCAGAAATAAACACATTTTCAAAGCACATTTTATTTATTTCCATAATGTGATGTATTTACTTTATTCAGCAAGCTGTGGGATGATTGATTTAATCCTTAAAGGAACAGTTCACCCAAAAAATGCAAATCTCCTGAACATTTACTCACTCGTAGATAATCCAAGATGTAGATGAGTTTGTTTCTTCATCAGATTTGGAGAAATGTAGCATTGCATCACTTGCTCAGCAGTGCATGTGAATGGGTGCCGTCAGAATGAGAGTCTTCTCCAGATGTTAACTGATGGACTGGAGTGCTGTTGATTACCTGTGGATTACTTTATCAGCTGTTTGGACTCTCATTCTGACGGCACCCATTCACATCCATTGGTGAGCAAGTGATGCAATACTAAATTTCTCCAAAACTGATGAAGAAACAAACTCATCTGCATCTCAAATGGCCTGAGGATGAGTAAATGTTCAGGAGATTTGCATTTTTGGGTGAACTGTTCCTTTAAGGATTAAATCAAGCATCCCACAGCTTGCTGAATACAGTAAATACATCACATTATGGAAATAAAATGTGCTTTGAAAATGTGTTTATTCTTGCACAATAAGGAAAAGATGATTTATTTTTATATGCATGCAGGCTGATAAAGTTTAAATATAGTTATATAGACATCACCTCGGATTAAACACGTAGATTTGAGCTTTTATTAAACACTTTCAGCTGAACGGACTAAAAACAGACCTGAAGTGCGTCTCATTGTCCGCTGGAGTTAGTTGACAGTCGTCCAGCGTAACCAAGTATTTCAGGTCCCTTCGCAGGCAGTTTGTCAAACAGCCAAAAGTCCCAGAATGCCTGGCGAAAGCCCAGCTGTGTCCAGCTCTGAGAGTTAACTGTTGCGACACAAGAAGGACCGCCGTCTCCTTTCCTCCTTCGCCTTCTGTTTGTCTTTCGACGCATTTGTTTTGCTCTAATGCCAAACACAGTAAACTAAACATACAGATTGCCGATATTTCAGTCGTTTAATCACTTACAAACGTGTCGGAGTGCTGTGATATCATCACTGAAACATTTCTAAGTGGCTTCTTAAAGGAACAGTTCACACAAAAATGTAATTTATTCACCCTCATGTCCGTCACAAACCTGTACGGCGTTATTACACAGCTTTTAACAGTTTATAGTGACCACAGCTTCCATAAGCATTAAAAAAAACTGAAAGAAACTACTATTAAAGTGTCCAAAATATTCATATGACAGCTTTATTTGAGGATGAGACTCAGATTGAAGTGGTTATTCACTGATTCGCTGATCTGTGGGAATAAATCACAGCATACGAGGAGAGCAAGTTATTTTTGGTGTGAAACATTTGGACCTGTTCTTTATATTTCTCTGGTCATGTCCAGTTCACTGCTTAATTGTATATTTTCTATTTAGTGTAATTTTTAGTAATTTTAATATTTATTAGATTTTCTTGTTTTTAAATATGTGACCCTGGAGCACAAAACCAGTCTTAAGTGTAAATTTTTTGAAATTGAGATTTATGCATCATCATCAGCTGAATGAATAATCTCTCCATTGATGTGTGGTTTGTTAGGAGGACAATATTTGTCTGAGATACAACTATTTGAAAATCATCAAAAATAAAGTTCAAAAAAAAAAAAAATCTAAATATTGAGAAAATCATCTTTAAAGTTGTTCAAATGAAGTTCTTAGCAATGCATATTACTAATCAAAAATGAAGTTTTGATATATTTACAGTAGGAGATTTACTAAATATCTTCATGGAACATGATCTTTATTTAATATACTAATGATTTTTGGCATAAAAGAAAAATCTATAATTTTGACCCATTCAATGTATTTTTGGCTAATGCTGCAAATATACCCCAGCGACTTAAGTTTTGTTGTCCAGTGTCACATATTACTATTTAGGTTTAATTTATTTTTATTTCACTTTAAGTTTTTGTTATTTCCAGTTAATAATTTTAGTGCTTACTTCAGTTATCAGTTAGTTGCCAAGGCAACATTACTATTTTTTAGTTTAAGTTTTTCATCTAATATTTATATTTAATTTATTTAATTTACATTTATATATTTTTTTCAGATTTATTTTAATAAATACAACTTTTTTATAGTTTCAGATAACAGTAATAATTACAGAATATTCACATATATTTAAAATGATTATAAATTATAAAAATTAAATATTTTTTTGTCATGTGCTTTTTATTTTGTTATTAATTTTCATAAGTACAGTTGCTTTAGACTACTTTCACAGTCCTAGTAAGGGTTTATAAAAATGTTTTAATTGCATCTCTGATTTTAATTAAAAATTGTTAACATTGTCACTCAAAAATGTTTGAATATATATATAATACTTATAAATGAAAATGATTGCATTTCATTCTTGAAAAACAAACCATCAAAAATATTATTAATTAAACAGATCATAATTTAAATAGATCTGTACTGCTTTACTTCTACTTGGCAACAATGGCTGATAGGTTGCTAGTTGCTTTAACTGAACAATAAATAAATAAATAAATAAATGTTGATAAGTTAAAAAAAATTAAGATGTAATTTTATTCATATTGTCCACCTCTAAATATTACATTTACAAACTCATTCAGCAATAATAAAAAATACAAAAAACAATAAAACATAAAAAACTAACAACATTATATGATTATTAATCAGAAAAAAAAAAAAGTGCATTCAGACATACTTATTATTCTTATTATCAGCAGCAGCACTTCTCTTAAATAAAAAAAACAGCAGCGCCACCTGATGGATGAACTGGGAACACATCTGAGCTCTGGCTGTCAGTAAATCAGAGCTGCTCACATGTTCAGAAAAATATGTTCGTCTCCAAAAATATAACAGACAAGATTTACTTCAAGGCTATCTGCTCTTCTCTGGCAAAACTACAAAATAGAAAAATAGAACTAGATTTATGCATTTTCTGAGTTGTTTCTAACATGCTGCATTATTAATACTAGAGTTGCCAATGGGAACTATTTGGAAACGTTAAAAGAAGATGTTGAAAGACATTTTGCCAGAAATAAATATAGAAAAAAAAAAGGTCTCTGAGACGTCTATGAACAAAATCTTCTCTGAAAATGGTAAAAACAATCATTAGTTATTATACTATTATATATTAAAATAATAATATTTTAAATATTAAATGTAATGCGTTTAATTTTTTTTATAATATAAAAAATTTATAATATATTTTTATTAAATATTAATAATTCTTAATGATAATTTAGACAATACTTTATTAACTGGCCACTTTTGTTAAAACAGACGCAAACACAACAACTGAGCAACACGTCAAACATCTCAAATTAATCTTAATCATTTCTAGAAGAAAAAATATATGATTTAATATGATTTAATATATATATATTAAAGTTTTTTTTTTCTTTTTACATTAAGCACTATAATTGATTAAATATTTATTTAATATATAAAAATATAAAAATGAAAATTTTATAAAGAGATCTCATTTTTATTTTTTATTTTTATTATGACTAGGATAAAATACACTACTTTAGATGTAACTGGTCACTGCTGTCTATGATAAAAAATAATAATATTTAATATTATTTAATGTAATATTAAATATTCAAATGATGTAACAATTTAATTAATATAATAAAATAAAAAATAAATAAAATATATTAAAAATAAAAAATAAATCCACTCATTTTTTTTATTTTATTTGACAAAAATTAAGGATAAAACACACCACAAATAATTCACCACTGCATCAATTATTTTTCTTTCATTCTGTTTAACCCCTTAGCTACTTAAAAAAATGAGTTTAAAGACATTTTGCACATGTCACACTTGCTGTCATGTGAAGCTCATCTCTGGCGAAATGAGAAACACGCACCAAACATGAATAAATAAAAGTCGAAAGCACAAGAAAGTGGAATTAACCTTTAACCAACGGTTTTCCAGACAGATATTAAACATTGTCATTGATGGATCATTATCAAGGCGAAGCTGGCATTAGCGTTCACGGATTCCAGGACTGACCTTGATCCGTGTCCAGTGAACCAAACGCTCGCTCGCACCGGGCACGCGGGTCAGCGAGTCCACGGACGCGTCCTTCGCTCGGACGACAGACAGGTGCCGTCTGGGTCAGGAGGTAAATCAGTGCATGCTCTGCAGTAAATATACACAGCCTTTCATTCACATGCATAGTGTCTGTAACACAAGACACACAGCAGCTGTAGACAGTACAGAGACACCTCAAACACACACACACACACACACACACACACACACACACACACACACAGTGACCCCTGTAACCCACACGAGCAGCACTAACAGCTCAGAGGTCAGAGGTCAACCATCAGTATATCTGAGCTGATCCGAGAACACATACACATGTGTGATTCATAGCAGAGAATGGATAAAATACATATATAGGCTACTGTATATTATCATATGTAGATTTCACTGACATACAACAATTTGTGCAGAATATATTTCCAAAAATATTTATGTTACAAATATGCTTATTTCCTCACAAACAAGTATTAGAATTTAATAAATTTAAGTAGGCCACATTTTAAATTGGTTTGTGATATTTCTGTAATACTGTGATGATAATAATATCGAAATTAATTGTAATAATCAAATGCACAAAGGGGACTTTTTATAAGTGAAAATCATATATTTAACATTGACATTTTTTATGATCACTTTGTTTTTTTTTATAGTTTTCCTATTTTAATTTAAATGTGTGTGTGTGTGTGAGTGTGTGTGTGTGCATGTGTGTGTGTGCATGATATATATATATATATATATATATATAAACCATATAAATTTATTTAGTTTAAATATATTTTTTTACATTATCATGTTGTTAGAAATTTTAATTTAAATGTCCATGCACTCTATTATATTATATTTTTATTATATTATATTATTTTATTATTTATGTATTACCGCATATATCATATTTCTATAAGGAAATCAAATCACATTACTTTAAAACACAAGATTTCATAATTGCATATATTTCATAATTTATATATATATATATATGCTTTAAATATATATTGTATCTATATTTACATTTGGAAATATGTACCTGTCAAATATCCTACTATAAGAGAAACAAGTCAAATTACTTTTAAAGGCAAGATTTCATAATATTTTTTATATATATATTTTACTTTGTATTAATTATTTATTAACCAAATATAAAAAGCAACAAGCTACATTATGAATCACATCTATATCAATCCATCTATGACTGTAAATATCTGCTTTAAATATGTATCATATTCACACATTTTACATGTCACCTGCTATTTATATGATTTCTGTAAGAGAAACAAGTCAAATGACTTTTAAAGGCAAGATTTCATTATATTACAGTAGCCAAACTGTTATGAAAAATCAAATCAGACGTGCCGAAAAACCCATCAACCTGTCGTGCGTCACAAGAGCCCAGAGCAAAAGCCCTACATCGTTCAGAATCGTTCAGAAATCCACATTAATGGCATAAACGTGCAAATGAAGGGCCGACCGTCGAGATCTCAGCGCTCTCACTCAGCACAGCTCATGAGTCACACTAAACCCTGCCACCAAATCTTCAGAGCGGCAACAAAACACTCATGACGAACATCACCACGACTGAATCATCCCAGCAGAACGACCGGGAATCCAGTTTCAGGCGAAAAGGGCTGACTGGACGTCATTCGAGACCGTCTTATAACAATCCACTTTACTGATTATACATTAAAGCCCTCGGTTTAATGCATGTACGATTCATTTAATCCGTCAATTAATGAAACAGACGTAATTTCTAGTTTATTTTCATTCCCGGATCGAAAGCCCATAAATGTGACCCTACAATTTACAGTGCACTGTTCAGTATAAATAGATCCACATGTGAAGCGTATATCTGATGCCGAATAGCCCTCCTGTGATGGAAATCTAAACTGCTGAGTTTAATCTAAATGTCTTTTCTCTCACACACAAGGAGTTATAATGGCTTCTGCAAATCTGCCGCCTTCAACGCTTCCACATCGCCATCCTACAGTCATTTCAAGACACTGGAGGCCCTTGAAGTCCATTGATATCAGCGTTGGAGAAGCTGCTTATTTACACGAAATACAATCCTATTTGAATCAATATGTTAGATGCATCGACTCAATGAACCGATTCACTAAGTGAGAAATTTACAAGAAGAGGTCATTTGAAAAAGTAATGAATCCACTTAAACAGCAACTAAACAAACAAAACATCAAAAAAAAAAATAATAAAAAAAAAAAAAAATGGAGACAAACATTTATCTACAAAAAAAAAGTAAAATGCATGACTCTTTGAAATGCATGACTTTTTGATTGATTAATGATTCATCTAGCAATGTGTAACCTACTAGAAAAGTTTACTTGATTTTATTGGATTCGTTTTCACATAATGCAACTAATGAATCATCATATCGAAAATATATTTGAATCAACAAATATGTTACAACAAATGTTACAACCAACTGAACAAATGCAATGCAGAAGCATAACAGAACTAATGAATCATCCCAATCAAAAATATACTTTAGTCAAACACAAAAAGCACGATTTACTACAAAAAATAATAATAATAATAATTAAAATCCATGACTTGAATTAGTTCATTTAGATGTACCATCCGAACAAACCAATTCACTAATCAAGGCAGAAACTTACTTATTTACACATGAGAATACATCATATAAAATATATTTGATTTGAAAACAGTGACAAACAACAAGATTGATCTACAAAAAAGTAATGAAAATGCATGACTCAAATTAATCTGTGAATCGTTTATTGAATCAGTTCATGACTAAATGAACCGACTCACACTTACTAGAAAAGTTCTAATGAAAGTGCTTGATTCATTCACACATAATATGACTAATGAATCATCCTATCAAACACATATTTGGTTCAAAAACAGTGACAAACAACAAGATTTATATACGATAGCAAACATGTAAAATGTATGACTCGAATCAAACTGTGAATCATTTATGGAATCGGTTCATTAATATTCACGGTCTGAACGAACCGATTCACTAAGAGACATCACTTAGTGAATCTTACTAGAAAAGTTCAATTCATTTTAAAAGGTGCTCAATTTACACATAATAGAACTATTGAAATCACCCTATTAAAATATTAAAAAAACAGTAAAAAAAAAAAAAAAAAAAGATTCATCTATAAAAAATAAAACAAAATAAATGTAAGAAGATGCACCATCTGAACGAACCGATTCACTAAGCGATGCAGAAACTTGCTAGAAATTTTAAAGAGCTAAAATTACTCATAATAGAACTAATAAATCACCCTATCAAAAATAATGTATCTGAGTTGAACAACAGCAAGATTTATCTACAAAAAAAGAATCTGTGAATCGTTTTATGAATATACATGCACCAACCGAACTGATTCTCTGTGTTATAGAAACTTAATAAAAATGTTCATTTGAAAAAGTGCTACATATAACACAACTAATAAATTACCCTGTAAAAATATATATTTGAGTCAAAAACTTATTGACAATTAATCTGTGAATCGTTTTTGAGTCACTTCATTAAGATGTATCATCTGAACAAACCGATTCACTAAGCGAAGTAGAATTTTACTAAAAAAGTTCAAAATTTGAGTCAAACAAGAAAAATATTTATTAAAAAAAAAAAAAAAAAAAAAAAAATGCATGACTCAAATGAGTCTGTGAATCATTTTATGAATCTACATGAACCATCTGAATGAATCAAACTATTCACTAAACGATGTTGAAACGTTTTAGAAAATTTCAAATCATCTGAAAAAGTGCTGAATTAATTTACTCATAATGCAACAAATGAATCACTCTGTCAAAAATATCTTTGATTCGAAAACAGTGACTAACATTAAGATTTATCTACAAAAACAAAAATGTAAAATGCATGACTCGAATCAATCTGTGAATCATTTTTTGTATCGGTTCATTTACATGTTTACATGCACTGTCTGAATGAACCGAAAATTGGAACATGCATGAATTAATCTTTGAATCGTTTTTGAGTCACTTCATTAAGATTCTGAACAAACCGATTCACTAAGCGAAGTAGAATCTTACTAAAAGGTTCAAAATTTGAGTCAAACAACAAGATTTATCCACAAAAAATAAAAATTAAATAAAAAAATGAATGACTCAAATGATCCATTTAATGAATCTACGTGCATTGTCTGAACAAACCGATTCACTATGCGAAGTAAAATCTTACTAAAAGGTTCAAAATTTGAGTCAAAACAACAAGATTTATCCATAAAAATTAAAAATAAAATAAAATTAAAAAATGAATGACTCAAATGAGTCATTTAATGAATCTACGTGCATTGTCTGAACGAACCGATTCACTATGCAATGTAGAAACGTACTAGAAAAGAGCTGAGCTCAACTGTCCAAATCAAAGCCATTCTCTCACAAACACACCTCCGACGAAACCAGGCCGTAACGGTTGATTCTGGGCCGCGATCCATCCAAATTCCCTCTGGCATTTAGCTTATGGAAGCAGCACAGAGAAAAGTCCTCGGCCAAAAGCCTATTGCAGAATAGCTCAGCTTTCATTTCAAAGACCTGTCTTTAGTGGCTTTTCCTGATTTAACTTTCTTCTGGCCCATTAAAAGTGTTCATAAAATTAGGTTAGCAAGTGTTTTTGCCATTAGCAGTTAGCTTATAAATAGAAATCTGAACTGCTGGACGGGTTTGGGATCGAAGCTAACCGCTAATAATGTGGCACTATGGGAGAAATAGACAGTCTCTAAATGATCCCGGAGAAAAAATAAAACATCGAGGGTGATTAAAATGACAAAGCAGGGAGTGTAGCATGAAATTAGCCACTCTATTTCAGCAGAGAGGGCATTAATGTGCTCTACATCGAGCCTCTGAGGTTACATGGCGTTTTTAGCAGCTAGCAGAAGGCACTCGTTTGTCATTCGTCGTTGCATTCATGTGCATGAACAGATAGACAAATCTTAGCAAGTGAAGTGAGATGGGCAGACAATCAAGACTATATCTGCAGAAATTAAATGAAAACGGACACTTTTTACATTCTTAACCCAAGATATAATGTATTATAATTCATGCTTTTATTGAAACACTTTTAGTCATTCACACAGACACGACACAGCTAACGTTTTTAGTATCTTGAGCCCTGAACCATGTGGTTTTAAGCTGACATGTCAAATTAAAAGTGTAGTTAAACTTTGAAAGACAAATCTCAAGATTGCATCCTGCTCAAAATGCACAAAATGAGTGTTTACTCAAGAAATGTAAGCTGAATTCACATACAATTCCAAAAGACTGGAAATTAAGCTAATGCAACAAATTCATTAAAAAAAAAAAAAAAAAAATAATACAAGAATTCACAAAAAAAAAAAAATTACAGATATTCACAATTTTACAAATACTACAAAAAAAAACAAAAATTATCAAAAACATCAATAATAAATAAAAATAATAAAAAATATAAAATAATTACTACAGAGCTGCACAATTTGGCCAAAACTAAAAAAAAAAATAATAAATATTAATAATAAATAATAATTAATAAAAAAAAAAAAAAAAAAATAAATAATAATAATAATAATAATAAAAAATTGCCAAATATTATGATGATTCAGTGAGTTGTTATAATAATAATAATAATAATAATAATAAAAATATAAAAATTACTACACTAAAAAAAAAAGAAATATTACTGCTGCAATATTTCACCGTATAATAAAATAATTAAGTAATTCAGAAAAAAAAAAAATTGCATTATTTTGCAGCATTTACTGCAAACCTAACAATGGTGCATAATAAGCTGTTCACGTGTAAATAAACACAGTGCCACATTTTACTCTGAAACACACACATTTATTAATTTAATTAAATCACACCAAGCCATAACATGCTTTCGGCTTTACTGCGATTAATCGTAAAGCCCTAGTGTATATTTTACATTACACTGATGCATTTGCCAGACGCTTTTATTCTAAATGACTTACATTGCATTGCATTGAAGGTATGTTATCAATTCACGCAACGCTCTACTCTTTGAGCAACCAAATGCATGCAGGGAATCAAAAGGAATAAAATGGACTGTTGTTGAAATGAAAGCTGTTTTCCACCACTGGCACAGACAAAAGTGCCTATATTCTGTCTGAAATGGATGCAACCGCAATGGTGCTTTTCACTAAGCACTGCAGTCAGAGATGCATCACCAACACACCAATCAAAATATCCGTTACCATCCGCACCCGCTCAAATGCCAGCCAATAGGAAGTCTGCATGCCAGTTCCACAGGCTCGAGGAACGCCAGCAGCAAGGTAATTCATTCTAATTAGGCCGTTTGCCATTCCCGAGTCTGTCCTAACTCAGCCAGCTGCTACCTGAGAGTGGTGCTCTTCAATCAAAACCGGCGGCCGACTCTTGTCTTTCACCGCTGGGGAAACCATCAGGACGACAGGGAAGAGCTCCACTCAAGTTCGGCTACAAAACAGCACGGCAGATGTTTCAAATGGCCAAGCATGACTCAACCGAAGGTGCTTAACTGTTGTCTTTGGCCACCCGGCTTGGTTCTTTTTCTAAAAATGGCTAAAGTTTCACGCTTTAGAGCTGTAACAACATGGATCGAGGCAGCACCAGTGAATATATTAAGACTTTGTTTTGGCCCTTCAAGCTAAAACGCTTGACCTCATCATGTGTGTGATTCTGAATTTAACAGACTGCATTCAAACACACAAATCACAGACTGAAATTAAACAGAGATATGTGTTCATGATTTGAATATTTTCTGGAGGGCTCTACTTGATTGTACCATCCACAGTATGCAAAGCAAACATTTTTTAGCAGAAGATATCGATGCTGGCGTTTGTCTTTAGTGTTCGTTTCATTGGTTTAATCAACTCCTCATACCAATTCCAGGGGGATTTCATTCATATTCATATGTAGAAATGTACACACAACGGAATACACAATATTTACATATTCATAGCATCTAATATGAACATTTTGAGTTCTGAACACCTTTAGAGACATAGATTCTCAATAATTCAATGGTTGAATACAAACCAGGACTCTCGTCAGTAAATAATGGAAACACGATTCAAGGCCTTTTTTTAATAGCAAATGCATTCATATTTATAATAAAAAAACTTCCAAAAAAAAAAAACTATCAAATATAAGCAAAATGCTGTGTTTAGTTACAAAACCAAACCTCACATGTGTTTACTTACTAAACCTGCTAGAATCAATGCAATTTTGGCAACAATGATGTTGATGTGTGAATTTTTAAGTAAAGCATTAACAATATATATATATATATATATATATATATATATATATATATATATATATATATATATATATAACGAACCTCATTTATTATTATTTATAAATCAACCAAAGAAACCCATACAAACCTCAAAATATTCATAAACATTTGCATGTCTCAGTAGTATTATTTTATTAAACTCTTATAGAATTTATTGATATTTTGAATTAGCGTTTATTTGCATATTTTAAGCTATGTGCATGTATATTTTATTAGTACTTTTAGTACTTTAACGTTTTAGTACTTCAAGTATTCTATTTTAGCTACGGCAACATTTCGTTCATTTAATGTAAACGATGTCTAATTAGTTAACAATAACAACACTGTTATGTCTCTAAAGTTGCTCGTTATGTAATGTAAAAGAGTTTACATTGACGTTTTACTTTTAAGTCTCTGTCCAAAAGTACCTC
This sequence comes from Cyprinus carpio, assembly GCF_018340385.1. Taxonomy (NCBI): domain Eukaryota; kingdom Metazoa; phylum Chordata; class Actinopteri; order Cypriniformes; family Cyprinidae; genus Cyprinus; species Cyprinus carpio. The sequence goes on along the minus strand of NC_056596.1, from coordinate 1,734,234 downwards.
ACTGTTCGCATTTAGCTCTGAATACTAATGAGATCAGGCTGTAAATGATCTTTGTAGGCGGCACAGAGCACAGAGAAAGGACCTCTTCAAACTGTTAGAGCCCTCAGTGAGGTCTAAATCCCGCACGGGACACTTTTAGGGATGTTCTGACCCAATTCACAACCAAACAGGAAGAAATGGCCGAAGCCTAACAAGATTTATTTTCATTTGCTTTCTAGATTTCGCTCGCTGTATCTTTAAAGCACTTGAAGTTTTCTTGGCAGCTCAGGGAAGAACTGCAAGTTCAGCCAAAATAGACAATAAAGCAAAGGGGAGGAACATGCCAAAATGAAAGGGGCAACTAGTTCCAGGGGTTCATTTTTCCTTCATGATTCACGCTGGAAAAGAAAGCACTTCCCTGTCCTCAGATGAACTCTCGCCGCGCTCTGGAGGAGGGGACGGACGCGCGCGCGCGCGCACAAGCAGAACTGGGTCAACTGCAGACGAGTCAAAAGAAGCGAGAGAGGTAAACAAACCGACGAAAACTCACACGTACCGAGGTCAATGAAAGAGAGTCTTTTCTCCTCAGCTCCTGTGACTATCCAGCGCGAGCGCGCTAACAGCTGCGCGAGTGCGCGTGACTCCACTGTATTTAACAGATCGCGCGTGCTGCGTGACTCTCGCGCTCTCGCAGCGGCCCCAACTTCTGTCCAACTGTCCTGAGGTTGTTTTACTGTAGAGGAATTAAACTGAAATGTTTTGGACACAAGGGCGATGCCAGATCTCTCCCTGCACGCGCTGTTTTCTGTAAAGATGACTTGACCTTGTGAAATGCACTGCATTAGAAAAGCTTGCATTTTGCATTTAGTCATTGCAGTTGTGGTTTTGTGACTTTGGAGCATCATTCAAATTACATTTCTATTGTTTTTTTTAATGCCTTCTTGAAATGAGACAGATAAATGTTCTATTAAAATTAAGATTTAAAACCAATTATGATTATTCAAAAATTACTATATGCATGCTTAAAAAGGCTGGGTTGTTTCAATCCAACTTTTTGGTTAAAAAATTAATAAAACAATTTAACCCAATATTTGGGTTAGTCCATATTTGACCTAAAGTTAGTGTGGCAAATTCTGATTATTACAAATAAGACTCTACAACCAATGCACCATCACTGAGTTTTCTACAGCCACGAGGACCAAAACAAGTTACCCAGGATGCTTTAGTGATGCACTAATAGAAGCTTTTACAGCAGCGATATGGCACCACATTCAAACCACGGTGACAAAGATGATATAGAGGAGTCAAGCGTGCTGCCAAAACCACCAAACCACAGTCAAACCCCACAAAACTAGCACTTTTGCTTCAGTCACTTTCATGGGCTCACTGTGGCGAGCAGAAGCTGTCTGGCAGATACTTACTAGGTTCATCAAACTACGTGAGAAAGCACATTCCACATAACTGTACAAGTTGCATAAATAATTATCATTTAAATATTATAGTGATGCTACAACAATCATATTACTTAAGTTTACAGTTATTAGAATAAGTGTAAAATAATGAAATGTGACCACTGCACTAAAAAAAGAAAAGAAAAGAAAACAGTATGGTATTTAATATGACATGATATCTGACGCAATCAAATGTTTAGTCAGGTTTTTAATTTATTAGAAATAAATTTGCATATTAAGCATTAAGTGTTCAGTTTTCCTTGTGAAGAAAATTCAGTGAATCTTAAATAAAAGGACACTAATGTAATATTAAATACCAAACTGTATAATATATGCACAAACTGAAACATAATAAAATGTTGCATATTTTACAGAAAACAAGTTGCGTTTTTAGAAAATTAGACTTAACCGTGTTAATGTTACTATTTATTTACACACATACTGAGCTAAAAATAAACTACATATAAAATCAATTGCATTTACATTTATGCATTTATGCATTTAGCAGATGCTTTTATCCAAAGCGACTTACAGTGCATTCAGGCTAACATTTTCTTTTAACCTAACATTTACCTAACAGTTATTTTGCCATTCTGTAATGTAAAGTTATCTGATGACAGTCTGATGACGAGCATTTAAGGATTGTGCTCTTCTACAATACACTGACTGCATTACCAAATTACAATATGCACTCATTATTATAATTTATTATCTTCATAATTCACATGCATCACATGGACACTGTAAGGCCTGTGCTAAAATGTAGTACTGTTAGTATAGCCACAAAAAAAGCAATCTGTCAGTAATGTATTGGTATATATTGAGAAGTTTGCTCATTTGAAAATCACTGACTGCATTATAGATTTACTTTAAGCCTGTAATATTTACATAAAAATGTGTATTTTCTATTGAAACTGATTTATATGTAATATGTTAAATTATGTTTCCAATCTAAAGCCTTGATGCTGCTGGTGTGTATTTACATACTATACATAGTCAAAAAATCCTATAAAACTATCTAAAGGTATCATAATATGGAAAAAATCCTAATGGGATCAAATAAGCTACAATTTGGAGATAGAACAGTTTTTAAAATCATTAAAAATGTGCTGCACACTGGCATTTTCTCCAGTGAGTATCATTATCTTCTCATTGTGTACTACTGAACGTATTCTAAAATATGCTGAAATTAGGATTGATTCTAAATTATAGGAATCCTACAGCATTTTTAATGCAGTATTAAACTTAACAGGTACACTCACCTTAAAAACACACCAGGAGATCGTTTTAGTAGTTCTGTTCAGTGTTTGGGACTTTGAGATCCGTGCACGGTCTCTAAACCAGTTCCTTCAGCGTTCCAGTAAACTTCAGGACGTCCTGACGAAGGGTTCTTGTGCTGTGGGACAAAGAGAAAGCCGAATCCCACAGTAAACTCCGTGAACTCATTTGATCGCATCTGTGTTGTGCGTCTTCGCGCGTCCTGCCGCTTCTTTGATTACGCGCGGTTACGCACTAGACGCCCTGCTTTCCACCATTAGATTTAAACATGTGAAGAGGGAAAGCAACTTGAGAAGTGTCAAAATCATCGACTGGAATTTAGGAATGCAAAGTAAGTTTGTATGCGGAACGATATAACAGCGATTTGGAACGGGAGACGTTTGGATGTGGAGTTTCGCGTCTGTTTGTTCCATCAGCGCACATCTCCACGTGCCTTCCGAGGAAAAATCACCGTGTAAAACATGTAATGTTTTAGTAAAGTCCTTATTTCGCTTAGCATGTATATAAACTGAGAGGAATCTTCATCTCTCCGACTAAATCCTCTTATCGAGAATATGTACCGCGCTGAATATTGGGTAACGCTTCAGAAATAGAGTTAATCAATGCACAGTCAAATTCATGTATGACGGTTTATGAATATGTCAAAGCGACATTTATAATTCTGTGAGAGTACTCATTTGTAAAATAATAAATAACAAATAGGTTAATTAGCTAATGCAATGATGCTTATATACATAAGTCATATATAAGTTAATATATAAATTCTGTAAAAAAAAATCTATCTATCTATCTATCTATCTATCTATCTATCTATCTATCTATCTATCTATCTATCTATCTATCTATCAGCCAACATTGTATTGAAGTAGAAATTAACATTTAAGAGTTTAACTTTATTCAAAACTGACATGCATTACACATTTATTTTGTTTTGTATGAGTTTATGAATGATTCTGAAGCTGTAGATGTGCATGTATAATGTATTAAAAATATTGCTTTAATTTATTACGGTAATTTATAAATATAAATAAATATAAATTATAAATGTGTGTGTGCATTAGATATATATTTATCTGTATCGCTCTTGCTCTCTCTCTTTCTCTCTCTACACACACACACACACACACACATTTGGAAATGTAAATGAACATGCAATGCAATAAAAAAAATTTGCAATAAAAACCTAATGCAACAATGTTTATTTGCAAGCATTTGTATATTGTTTATATTAAAAAAAGTAAAAATGTACAAACCGTTTATCATTATTATTTTACATTGGCATAAAGTAATCAGGTTAAATATTAAGCACTATTCATGAGTTCAATAAAGTAATAGAAAAACTTCAAATATAAAATAAAAAAACTTCCTTCAGCCTGGAGTTGAGATTTTATTTGGTTCCAGTTTTAAGAACTCTGACCTCTTTTTCTTGCATGTACTTATTCATTCCATTTGGATGTTAATTATCATTTCAGTGTCGTGTTGAGCTGACAGCACAGCTGTGTTTCCAGTGGATCACAGACAGACAGGTGATGTGTCCTGTCTGGCTCTTTGGCTGCGCACCAAGTAATGTGATCAATCAGAGGTACTTCAGAAATCCCGCAGTCGCAGGTGTCACTCATAAACAAACATGCTGCTCCAGCTTGAGTTCACGGAGGGCGTCTGTCCTCACGCGCCCCGGGAGCTTTTACCTGCTTGTGTCTTGCATGGCTGTTGTGTTCAGAGACGAAGAGCGAGGATCAGCCCTGATGACCCAGAAAGACGCTCATGGATGGGCCTAATTAGATCAGCCCGGTGTGACGAACGGGAGATGACGTCATGGCTCTGCTGGCCGGTCATGTGACTGGCTTAAATTGTGTTTGTGCTCTGATCTGGGATCAGATGACCACTGTAGTGTTACTTAATCATAAACTTCATTAGAGAACCAGGCTAAATTATATACATTAAAATATTATTTCTGATTGGATGAGCCACGTTAGATTTGTAAAATGCAGGATATTAAAAATAGCATTTGTTTAATCACACAGTATACAGTGTTAGATCTCAAGAATACCACTAATTTAGCCATTTATATAAAGTGTGCACAGCAATTTTGCATCATTCTCTCTGGCAGCAAGTATTTTTTTATTTTACATATTGTATACTTATTTTAAACGTAAATATATATTTTTTAATGTTTATGAAAGTTTAAATAAATATAAGTGCATGTTTAAAAACAATACGACATTGTATTTTTAACACTTAAAGTTATATACATATAATTTTCACATTTTAAGAAATAAATGTACATTTATGTTTATTCTCCTTGTGGCCTTTTTACAGATCATCTGATCTTTCTCACTAGACTCTCTCACTCTTTATTTCTTCTCTGTCAAGTTTCTCCTTTAATCACACCGGTCATCCCAGTATAGATGCAACATCTGGATTTCATCGCCGCTGGAGTGATGATAAACACTCTCACAGCTGATCCAAAACCCACATCGCACGGATGGAGGTGAGTGCTGGATATATTACTGTTAAAACACCTTTGAATGTCTTTCTTCAGGCCCTGCTTCCCCACAGAGGCCGGCCCTCGACTCGCTTTCAAAGCTGCCTCGTCCCACGCAATCAGATGAAATGTGCCGGCTTGCAGAGACTCGGCAAGTGAAACTTCACCAGATCTGTCCGAACTCACATAGGGTTAAGTTGTGTTGGATGAACAGAAGAATCCTCTTTTCCATCCTGATTGGTCAGTATAGGCCATGTGACACTCTACATCTTCTGATGTCATAAGATGCTTTGTATGAGGAAGAGATCCAAATTTCTTGGAGTCGTTATTTACTGACATTTTCCACTGCAGCTGTCAAATCGCATTCACACAGATTTTCAATTCGAATATGACGTGCTACATCACGATCGCAACTCACGGGGACATGGTGATGGAAAAATATATTTCAGTGTTTTTGCATTTGCTGGCAAAACCTTTGCACTTCCTCAAGAAATGTTACGTTCGCTCGCAAAACTTTGGATTCCCTCAAGAAATTTTGCATTCACTAACAAACTTGCGTTCACTAGCAAAACTTTTATGTTGTCTTGCAAAACTGTCTTTTCTATGTATATTTTTAAGCAAAAAATAAATAAATAAATAAAATAAATAAACAAAACTGCATATTTCTGAGAAACTTTGCATTTGCAGGCAAAATTTTTGCAATTCCTGAGAAACATTGCGTTAGCTAGCAAAACGTTTACATTTCCTTTTAAAACTTCCTTAGAAAATGCATTTGCTTGCAAAATATTTACGTTCCCCCAAGAAACATTGCCTTGGCTCTCAAAACTTTTGCGTTCCCTGAGTAACAGTGTAATTGCTCAAATGTTTGCACAAAATGTTTTTGTGTTCCCCCGAGAAACTTAGCATTTGCTTTGCAAAATTTTTGCATCCCCAAAGAAATGTTGCGTTTGCTCGTGAAACTTTTACGTTCTCCCGAGCATTCGCTAGCAAAAAAAAAAAAAAAAAAAAAAAAAATCAAAAATTTTGGGCAAAAAAAACAAAACAAAACAAAAAAAAAACAAAAAAAAAAAAAAACCCTTTTGCGTCTCCTGGAGAAATTTGCAATTGCTGGCAAGATGTTTGCATTCACCGGTGAAACTTTGTGTTTACCAGATCTTTTGCGTTCCCCTGAAAAACGGTGCATTTGCTGACAAATCGTTTCTCAAAAAAACTTTCCGTTTGCTCATAAAATGTACACATAACTTGAGAAACGTTGCACTTGCTTGCAACGAATGCAAGTTTTGCGAAATAAAACGTTTGCAAGAGAACATGAAAGCACTGGATGCATTTTTTTCCCCTCTCATTGTCCCTATATGGGCTCCATAGCGCCATCTTGCATATCATGACACAACTGAACTTGATAACCACACCAAAAAAGAAGGTTTTCAGCAAATAATAAATTCAGTTTTGGTCTTGATGCACCATATTTAAGTTTAATATATTTGAGATGGTTTGACATCTCAAAACCATGAAATTGAAATGTATCATAGCTTAAGTAACTTGAATAAGCATATGCATAAATCATATTTCAGAGCTTCAATGGCCAACTTTCAAATAATGACTTTGTGCACAAAGCTATCGTGTGTCTTCAGAAAACTTGAAATATAGTGCACAAGTGCTTTTATGGTCTTTTTGGACATCAAACGCTCTTTTATTGTATGAAATGTTGTGTTTCACAGGTTTGGAACGACACCAGGGTGAGTAAATGATGACAGATTTTTATTTAGTTCTTTCATTTTTGGGGTGAACTGTTCCTTTAAGTGCACAAAGCTTATTTTCTTATGATAATCAGCTCTTTGTTTTCCTAATTCACCATTTGCTTTGCTCTCTGTGTCGTTCATTAGCTTTCCCGAGTGTCATTTCAAAGGCTCATCACGGAAGCTTGTCTTATCTGATTAAAAGCGAATTAAAACAAAAGATTTCTCGGCACGGCGACACGCAAAGGCCTGCTTTAATTACCAGCACTTTGAACCCCGAGCGTGTAGAGCGTGGCGTTGTTCTCGTCACTGCGAGAGGGCACGATTGGAGGAGATGTGCGCGCTCGCACGCGCAATCAGCGGGTTCCTCGAGTTCTCTCGTGCACCTTCACCGGTGCGTGCAAACCGAGCCGAAAGCGCTAACAAATCTAATGACTAATGATGTGCAGGTGTTTGCCACCGATCCGGCCGCTGTGACCAAGTTTCAGTTTGCAGTGCAGCAGTTGGCGAGCGCTTGGGAAAGCTGCTCGTGATCCGGTAAGTTTGCGCTGAATGGTGCGTTTGAATGTAATCTGTCTCTGGGGACGAGGGGCCCCGCTAGAACCTGACACGAGAGAGACAGACGTAATCTGAGAGAAAAAAAGAACGCTCCACACAGCACTACAATGTGCATGAAGATCTCTGCCAGGTTAGTGAGGGTACCGCGCCACCTGCTGGTGGACAATAAAACTGTCAATCGTTTCAGTAACTCACTGACCATCACCAAATTTGAAAATAAAATGCATAATATAAAATATTTCACTAGATACCGCCCCCAACACCCCCCACCCCCAGCAGTTTCTTTAACAGTGTGAAACTTTTATTTTTAATAATATTTTTCTAGTTTCTAGCAAGTCTAGGTATTATGCTACGGATATTATGAATCAGCCTGGATTCATAAATCTCATGTAAATTCATCAAAAGGAACTTTGCATGGTATTTATTTACTTACTATGGTACCATAGTAAATGTGATAAATGTGACAATTGTGTTGTTTGCAGTTTGCACACTGTATTAAAGATAATCTGTAAAAATAGGGCACAATGTATTGTATTAATATTGAAGGTACATGAAAGAGCGGGTGTTTTGCATGTATTCTGAATTTTCCACTTAATTGCATTGTGTTTTAGGGTTAACAGAAATGTCTGTAAAATTGGTGGATAATGTCTGATAATGTTTTTTAAACAATGCATTGCTTAGCATGCACATTGTTTTATGAGTATAAAAGTGAATACAAAAACTTTTTTATCATTTATGCAAATACTTTACTATCATTTATACTTTACCTAAAACAAAATTTACCATAATATTGACCTATTTGCAAATTCATGGAACTGTGTAGTTTTGTACATGTTGTTTATTATTTGGTATCATTGTTTAGTTTACTATTTTTGTAAGTGAAGATATGTTCATGAGAGTGTTTGGTGCTAATATTCAATATGTATTGATATGGTAACGCTTTACAAGCATAAAAATGTTAAGTCATAGCTAATGCATGTCTGGTTGCCTATTTTTTGGAAGAATCGATTTTTATTATCAAGCTTAATGCCTATCATTTATTATTCTAGGGATCTCCTGAGATGACATTCATACAATGCTAACAGTTGTCTTTTCCTTCTTGCAGTCAGTAGACATCAGACAGAAGCTCAGATGAAGCTATACGTAGATCCTACTCACTGGATTATTGGTAGGCTATTAGTTGTGTGCTTGTGTGTGTTTGGTATCTAATATACTGCAGATAAACGGCCTGACAACTGCATTTTCTCATTCACAGCCTGCTGTTTCAATTATGTGCACAAGAACGTGATAATAGAAAAAACAAGAACAATGTAACTTTGAGCTCCGGCGACGTCTGCTGGCAGCTCTGGGTACTGCATCGTTCCAGTGCGGCTTTATTTTGTTACTCAAACAAGCTTGCTTTCCCACATTAACTTCCAAAACATTCTTGTAATAAAACATAGTATATTTCTTTGAAAAAGTGAAGAATTACCTCTAGCTGTGGTCTCTAAACTACTATTAACCTGACGTAGGTCCATGCTGAATTAGATTTTTTCCTTGCATCGCTCAGATTAATAGCGTTTCTCTGTGATTTAGCCCTGGAGATGTGTCTGTAATAGCATATGCCTTCCAGGCCTAATTACCCTAAATGCAATTTAAGTTTATTATCTTTTGTATCCAGGGAGAACTGCACAACTCCGTTATTAACCAAACTGTCCTCCTTTCTTACTGTCCGACAATTTACAGCAGGATTCAATCAAGTTACCGTAAGTAAAACCGATGATTTTTACTTTCGTTGACGGGAAAGCACTCGATGGTCAGGCCGCTGTGGGCCTCTGGTCAACAGAATACTTTTTGCAGTCTTCATCCACGTCCCATTGACGGATTTTGACCAAAAGCAAATAAACGGAGAACATTAGAGCAGAAGGCAAAGTATGCAGTGTGTTAAAATCCACTCTCATTCGAGTCACTTAACAGAATTATTAAGTATTGTATCTTTTATTAAATAAAAAAAAAGGCAAGAAAAACCTCAAACCTGGATTTGTTGTCATAGTCTGGCATCATTTTTCTGTCACTTTACTGTCTATCCAAGAAGACCAGCCTGAATTTATTTTGGTTTAATATGCATAAATGTGTGTTTTTGTATTTGTTGTGTATATTTTGTTGCATGCTAGAGTCTGATAGGATTAGCTAAGCAACATAATAACAGCACACTATAAGAAGAGTCATCGTCACTGGAGCATGGTCACATGACTTCTGCAGCTCAGGTGATTGGCTCAGAAAGATCTCTGAGAGCAAAGATGTCCGAATTGAAATCTCCAGGTATTACAGAACACCTTGTTTAAACAGGTAACACTACATTTTGGCTTAATTTTCCTCAGTCGTGTGCCATGCACTCATAGTTTTAGTAGCTTCAAGTAAATGTGGATTTTTGTCTCCACACCGGTTTTTCCAGACGTTCCTGGTGGCCCGTAACAGTCATCTGTCACTCATCGGCCCAGAAAACAGCACCTAATGGCTTTCACAAGTCAGCGTGGAATAACTGTTTATAATCCATCAGCCAGGCCTGTTTGAGTTCACATTGAGAGCTGAGCTCATTTTGCATACGGCGAATTTAAAACCAGCCTAATGTGGAAAATGAAACGCTTGGATCTGAAAAACACAACTTTATTAACAGGTCTGAGAATGCCATTGACATCCACGCTGACGATGAGGTCAAGACAAAAAATCGTATACTAAAATATAAGCCCAACAAAACACACACACACACACTCACTCATACAATGCTTACGGTTGTCTTTTCCTTCTTGACATCAGACAGAAACTCGGAGATGAAGCTATACGCGGACCACAAAATCACAGAGCATCAAACAATAAAAGCCAGTTTGATTTGTCTTGTTTGACTCTGTTGGCATCATTTGTGAGTCGAATCTCCTGAGGGTCCTACACGTTGTGCACAGAGTTGTTCCCTATCTAGTGGATTCCAGATCAGTCACTTCTGAGGTTTCAGGACATTTTAAGGATTAGTTCACTTCAAAATGTTCCTGTCTTTCTGTTTTCATTCGCAAAGAAATTAAGTTTTTCCAGGATTTGTCTCCATATTACGGAAGAGGATTAGGGCCAAGCAATAATAAAAAAATAAAATCATCTCGAGATTAAAGTCATTATATTGCGAGATTAAACTCATTAAATTTCGAGAAAAAAAGTCGAAATACAATCTTGAGAATAAATTCATTACATTACAGGCCATTAATGGCAATGCCGTACGGTTTTAATTTATCATAGCTGTCCAAGTGCCAGAGTGCATTTGGGTGAAGCCAGCGATAACCTTGCATTTGTCCTCTGGTAGTCATTTCATGTTGGACAAAAGCGAGTAGCCTACATCGCACAAATTGGACTGATTTTTTCTTCTAAAAAGACCTAGCCGCTTGCAAATTCACTTTAAAGTTCGTGTGCTAATTAATATTGTGTCATAATTAGCTAAAGTTGATAGTATTTCTTTGTTACTGAAAGAAAGTCTAAAATATAAGTGATCCAACTCTGCCATGTCCTCTATAGGCTATGCAATGAACACTGATCGAATGCGTTATTCTCTACATTTCATTTTGACTTTTTTTCTCGAAACACAACTTTATTCTCAATATTTAATGAGTTTATTCTCACGATTATTTCGACTATTTTTCTCGAAATTTAACGAGTTTTTTTTCTTGAAACACAACGACTTTATTCTCGAAATTTAATGAGTTTATTCTCAAGATTGTATTTCGACTTTTTTTCTCGAAATTTAACGAGTTTAATATCGCAATATAATGACTTTAATCTCGAGATGGTTTTAATATCTCTACAATAGCAAACCACCAGTCATTTTCTTTAACATATAATGGACTTCAATGGGGATCTTCGGGTTGAAGGTCCAAATTGTAGTTTCAGTGCAGCTTTAAAGAGCTCTACAAGAGCAAACCATCGGTCATTTTCTTTAAAAAATAAATAAATGTATATACTTTTTAACCACAAATGCTCATCTTGTACTAGCTAGGATTCACACATGGGTGTCTGGGATCTATAGAGCACTTTGAAATTGCATTGAAACCACAATTCAGATCTCAGTCTGTTAATGAAGTCCATTATATGGAGAAAAATCCTGGAATGTTTTCCTCAAAACCATAGTTTTCGACTCAAGACAGAAAGACATGGGTGAGTAACCCTTACGAAAAAGAAGTTTATTCAAGTGTGCTATTAGTATACTTCTTTTAAACTAAAAATAGGAAAGTATGCTTTTAGTTTACTTTTTATGTACTTCTCAGAAATATACTTAAAATGACATTTAAGTATACTTGACTTATACTTACAAAAAGTCTAAATATACTTGAACTTTACTTAAGTATACTTAATAAAATAAACTTGAAGTATACTACTTTTTGGTAAGGGAAATAATCAGGACATTGTTATTCTGGAAGTACACTACTCCTTTAAGAAGCTGTCTTAGAAGTTAGCTTCCTAGTTAGTGAGTGAACAGTGAAGAAACGGCTCTTAACTGGTTTAAAGTGATCTTGTTTTGTGGTTAAACTGGTGTTTAGCTGGTTTAGCTGTAGCTGGCCATGTGACGAGCCACAAAAACCTCTCTAAAACCATCAAAACAGACCAGACTAGCCTGATAGGAAACCAACAAACTAACCCAGGCTAGTTGTTCCCTATCGAGTGGATCACTTATGTAGTATATTGTCTTAGAAATGAGCTTGCAAGTTAGTGAATAAACGGCAAAGTAGCATGTTTTAAAACAGCGCTAATGTGTTTATGTAACAAGTCCTGCATTACAATCCACCTAAAATCAGACTTAGATGGTTTGCTGGTTTAAATGGGTTTTATTTTGTGGCCAGTCCAGTGTTTAGCTAGTTAGCTGGCATCCGAGGCTGACTGTGTGACAAGAGCCACAAAACCACTCTAAGACCACCGGAATAGTCTAGTCTAGCCTGGTTTGAAAGGCTAAGAAACCAACCTACCTTTAAAAAGCTTATTTAGCAGGTTAAACACAATTTCGCCAACACTGGTGGATAAATGTGATTTTTCTTGGATAAAGGGGATTCTATTAGCTCACAGAGAAATGAGGCTAACGCTACAGGCTAACTTGAGGCAGGGATTGGCCAGGTAAGCTGTCATTATCCGGAGAGAGATCGTGTTATTAAGATGTCACACGTTAGCCAGTTTAATAAGAACAGCTTGATTGATTGCACGAGTCCTTCGTGTGAAAGTCACATGTGATTATGTTTTCTTTGACAAGGAGCGCAAGCTTCGATTTCTAACCCAAACTCGGGTGCAGATGATCCCACAAGACCACTGAAAACATTGCATCGCCGCTCTTCTCGCCCTTATTGATGAGTGACCTGAGATGAACGAGCGGATCAGTCTTCAGTCTTCGCATTAGCTGCCAGGCCGAAGACTGACCAACAGTTTTGATTCTGTTTGAAAGAAATCTGTGCGATCGCCAAGAGCTCCAAGCCACAATGTCATACACACGTCTACGTTTACTGCAGATTTTCTGCTGAATGTAACGTGAACATCTAATATTGTATAAACAGTAATGAGTAATGAAGTGTGTGTGTGTTGTAAGATTGATTTCAGAAGTCGATGGACATCTGAGAAAACAATGGCATTCGTGAGGGCAGTTCTGGAGAAGTATGTCATCATTTTCGTGTTAAAATAGTCATAATTACGACATCAGTTGCGTCCAAGTTACTTTTTGTTTGAAGCAACATGATGTACGTTTTCTACAAAAACTTCAGCAAAATGCTAAATTCAATCAATTAAAATTTAATTTAAAAAAAATGCACATTAGGTGTTTTTGCTTTGTTTTTATTCGATTTATGAAGGGATGATTATTAATTTTACAGATGTAAATTTGCAGATGTGATTTTTTTAACCTGGGAATGTGACGTGATTATCATCTGTCAGCAAAGTGTGTGTTATTGTTGGGGCGATTAATGCATTTGTATGTAATAATAGGAAAACAATAATGTTTGTTTATTATTCGATCATTAAATATATTTAAAAACAGGAAAACTGGGGGAAAGAAAATGAATAAATCTGCCATTGGGGTAAGAAAAAATTAACTTAATTCAAAGAAATTATAATTTTGCTAACCTCATCAGCATGATTTACAGTAAAAACTGTTTAATTTAGTTAATTTGGTTTTATTTATTTATTTTTGTCTTAGTATTTGGGCAATTAATACATTTGTATTTAATAATAGGAATATAATATTGTTTTTATTATTTGATCATTTAAATATATTTTCCTATCTAAAGCACTGTAAAACATTACCCCCCCACCCCCCCAAAAGAATAAATAAACATTGTTAAATCAAGATACATTTAACTGACAAGCAGAATGACTTAAGATATTAAGTCTCATTTTCTGTAAAATGTATGAAAATTAAGTGAGTTTGTGCTTAAAACAAGAAAAAAAAAAATTGCAAGGTGGGTCAAAAAAACAAACAATTAATTCAAAGGGAAAACTAGATTATTTTACTAACCCTATTGGCAGATATTCTTTCTTGTTTTCAGGAAAAAAAAAAAAAAATTAATTTCGATACTTTTCAGAAAACAAGACTTCGTATCTTGAATCATTTTTCTTCAAGTTTTTTTTTTTTTTTTTTCAGTATACATTTTAATAGTTTTCCGCCTTGCCTTTTAATTTGGAAATTAAGCTAAATAAGTAAGCAAACTTTGGTAAACATAAATAAATGTTAAAAATATTTTAATAAATATTTAAAAATATATATTGCATACCACTGACTGTAGTAAAGAATCAAACTAAATAAAATATGACAAAAAAAAATATTTATTTATTTATTTATTTATTTATTTATTTATTTATTTATTTATTTATGTGTTAAAATATTTATTTATTTATTTATTTATTTATTTATTTATTTATTTATTTATTTATTTTCATCAGTTTCCATCATTTCAGTGATAAAATTGACCATATTCAAAATGTGTTCACATTACCAGAAAACACAACCAGTGTTAATATATGGTGCATGGCAGTGGTCAAAATACTACTTACAAAATGACATTAATTAATGATTCAGATAGCAATAAAATAACCACACAACCTTATTTTTTTTCAGGTGGTAGAAAAACAAGACATTCTTGATTTGAATGGCAAAAAATAACACACTAGCTGTAAATGTTGAAATAATGTTAAAATATGAATTGTCAGACCATTAATGCGTGTTGCATTCTCAATAATGCCACCAGGGGTGCTATTTTCATTTGAATGCCATGAGTTTTCATTTCATGCCAGCTTTAGATTTAACACATTAATACACAATCTCTTGGTGAACTGAGATGTAAAACTGCTGTGTGTTTGAGCTTTAGAAAAAGCGGAGTGTGTAGTGTGTGTATGCATGTTTTGGATTTGTAAATGCACACCACACCCCACATTTATTAAACCCACTGTCTTATTAAACATCTGCTGACGGAAGACAGCATGCATAAAACATCCAGAAGATTTATTGAATTTTATTTTCGCCTCATGTAATTCTGCTATGCATTACATATTCAACCAGATTTAACTGGCCCTCATAACTTCAGTTCAGCTTAATACTTTTCTTATTTTAAGATCTCACGCATACGCTTATTGATTTTTCAACACATTCTCACTCCGAACATGTCAGATATTGAGCCTGTAGGGTTACCAGACACACAGTCTCATTTATGCATACTTTGTGTAAGTACAATGACATTTTTAGTTTTTAATGCTTTATATGGTTTTCATAGCACAAATTGATTTTTTTTATGAAATGGCTGGGAAGTTTGGGACGAGTTAACGGAGATCGCCCGCATGGTTGCATCAGCATCTATGCTTATACGATCTCGTATCAGTTTGATCAATTTGTAGACATTTTTAATGCGACATTTGTGTAATTAAAAGGATGAGTAGTAGGTAATAGTCTCTTACTGGCCTGTTTAGACAAGCTCTCCATAAAACAGACAAAAAAAGCCCTTGCAAATTAAAAATAATTATTTTAAAGGCGCACAGGCCTATTATACAGACTCTTCATTTTTAATAGTATTCTATTATTTTGAATGCATTTAATATATTATACTTTCAAGAAAGTGTTTTCATTGGGTTTGTGAAAGCTGTTTTTGTGCATGTTTTGGTTGCATTTACACAGTTTTGACTAGCAGGCGTCACCAGCGTGTGGTGTTTCGAACGCTTCGAAACAGCGAATCATTTTGTGAAGCAATTGATTCGAATCGGTTAGTTTCTCCCATCACTATTCGATACAGTTGAGGAGTAAGCCTCGGTGCTCTGCAAAGCTTCATTTCACCATCACTACACTCAACAACTGACAAAGAACAACAGAAACACTAGGGCTATATATAGAAGGGAGAACAAAAGGCTCAATGAGTTGCTATGGTAACAAACGAGGAAGTGGGTGTGGCTGATTAACTGTCAGACAACTAACAAGGGACAAAGCACACAGGCGCTGCGTCCGAAATCGTATACTTCCATATAATATAGTACGCAAAAAAACGTATGTGAGGTGAGCAGTATGTCCGAATTCGTAGTATTCGTAAAACAGTAAGCGAAAAGCACTCAGAATACATACTTCTGAAGTGTGCATTGGACGGACACTTTACTATCCCATGAGGCCACGGGAGAGGATTTGTGAATGGCAGTGAAGCGACGGAATGGACGTTGATAGGTCATGTGACAGTAACAAGGTGGAAATAGTTCGTCCGAATTTCATACTACCCATATTCATACTAAATAGAACATGTTTTTAAACGGTTGTGAAGTTAATTCAAATGTACAGTACATACTCAGTGCGCAATTTCGGATTCACCGAGGGACTAGACATGAAGAGTGATCGAGAAACTATGGAAACCAAAAAGGGTAACTATGGACACAAACAAGTCACACAGCAAGCGAGGCACATCGAAATGTAATTTTCGCCATTTTTAGTAAAATACAATCTTGAAATGTCAACCTTTACCGTTGATAACATTCTTATGAACACCTTATTCCAAGTGTTACTTTAGTAGAATTGAGATACAAATCTAGTTTTTAAATAAATTTTTAAATTAGTTTTAATTGTGTAATTTTCTTTTTTTCTATTAGTTAAAGTTTTAGGAGTTTTCTTTTTACACCCCCCTCCCCCCATTTTTAAATTTGTCTATACAATTATTATTATTATTTATTTATTTTTTTTGGTTTTTCATTTATTTTAGAACATCAAGTAAAACAAAGCAAAAATTGGAAATGTTACATTGGCAACCTGCTGAAATAAATTTTTTTTTTAATCTATTTTTTTTTTAATTCTGTTAACACTTATTTTATTTCAAGTAACAAAAATATTATTGATTTAGGTTTAAGTTAACTATAATAACCCTTGAAGTATCAAGATTTGTGCATAATTCAAGTACCTTTTAACATTTTTTTTAAACTTTTTTTTTCAAGAGATCTTCATTCTTATATATTTTTGTCTTGTTTTCTAGTATAAATACCTAAATATTCTTAAACCAAGATGAATGTACCTCAGACGCGAAATGACTAGATATTAAGTCTTGTTTTCTGAAAAAAAAAGTTTTTGCTGAAAACAAGAAAAATATCTGCCAATGGTTTCTTCCCTGTGAACTGAGTTTTACTTTTCTTTAAACATATTAAGATATTTACGTTAATTTTGATACATTCGTCAGAAAACAAGACATAATATTTTAAATGATTCTGCTTCTGAAATACATTTACCTTGATTTAAGAATGCTTAGATATTTGTACTGGAAAAACAAGACAAAACTACCAAATAAGAAAAGCATTTTTTCACAGCGTACAGAAAATCCACAACTGATATAAACTGCACTGATTTGATCCGACAGCTCTAACTATGGTTTCCAGAAGTGTACCAAGACAAATGATTTCATAAACAGGTGCTTGACACCACACCGGAATTATACACTAGATAATGGGGAATTACGGGAGAGGTGATAAATCAATATTCTCTTGCAGCGACGGCAGCAGTATGTAAAACTACTCTACTGCACTCCACATCATATTTCAAGCAGGAGTTCAGACTGTATTCCTGTTATGCCCCGTTTGGCAGCTGCATTGTTGGGTCCGTCTGTGTAATCGAGAATTTGCTTTTCCTTCTCAGGAATCATTCTTCAGATGTGGCTCGTGTTGTGATTTCATTCGTCAGTGGTTGAAACTAAACTGCTCTTATCTGCACTTCCTGTGTTCGGCCTCCCACCACACTGTGAAAAAATGATCTTCTTACTTAGTATTCCTGTCTTGTTTTCCAGAACAAATATCTAAACATTCCTAAATCAAGATACATGTACTTGAGAAGCCAAATGGTTTTGCTTTCCTAAAAATTGATCTTGTGTTCTGAAACGTAATGAAAATCATTTGAGTTCAGGCTTAAAAACAGAAAAAAATTATCTGCCATTATGTTGAAAGAAAATTAAAACTTAATTCAGAGGGAAAGCATTTATTTTTCTGACCCTATTGGAAAATAATGGTTCTAATTTTCAACAAAAACTAACAGTTTTTCACAAAACAAGCAAGCATCTAGCAGTTCCTTAGCAGCCACCTAAAACACCCTAGCAGCAATCTAGCAATACCTGAAAATGGTATTGTTAGATTGTTGCTAGTAATTAAACTAAACTAAACCACTTTGATGACAAACTTTGGCTCAGGCATTTCAGAATGACCAAAGCATTTCAGATGCTGTGCAACAAGATCGGTCCACTTGTTAGTCCAGTTATGCCATCCCATCATGCAACGTCACATTACTTTTTTAATGTGCATTGAGAAATGTATTTAGTAAATGTGTTTCCATCGTAGTCATGTGCATGTTTTATCAGATAAAAATATATATCCAAGTCACATTATGCTAATTTTTAGAATTTGTGTGCATCTTGGCTTTTCCAATTTAGAGTTTTTTTTTTTTTTATAAATAGGTGGATGGAAGCATAGCTATTGTAGTCCCTGATCAAAAACGAGGCAGTTTAGGCTTTTGGAGTCACTTGATGCAAAGTGAACCTCATCTGCAAACAGAAAATTAGTTTCAAAAGGTTTCTGCATGAGGGGAACATAACTTCTTATTGACTTCTCTTGGATTCTTATCCAAGCTCTCAAAATGTGGCATTCAGGCTTTTGGCGTCCAGCAGCACAACCTCAAAAAAGCCCTGCTTTCCACTCCAGACATGTCCCAGCATTCAGACTCTCAGTAATCACGCTGAGAACAGAAGCCAGACGGTGGGTTCGGCCCGGTGTATCTGCATATGCTCCTGCCTCACGAGTCCTGGATTCAAAACGCTCATGACTCGGCATTCATTATCCATTCCAAGCTATGGCTGAATGGCGGTGCATTGGGGATTTATGTCGGCCTCGATTGCCGTTTTTATGATGTTTGAATCGGCTGCTCTAGTAAAGGTCATCTAGATGGTCCAATTTGAGGTCAAATGTTTTCCATTACAGTAGCCTTCATTGTTAAAAGGCGGCACAAAAAATTAGCGTAAATGCCGCTGTTTGTACAGCTAGAGAATGTCACAACCAGATTTCTATATTTTCTGAAGAAAATGTGAAAGCAAGATCGTTTCTAGGTTATTCTATCTGGTTGCTAGGGAGTTGCTAGATGGTTGCTAGGGCGTCGAGGGGTAGTTGTTAGGAAATTGTTTCTAAGGTCTTGCTAAATGGTGGGTGGGGTTTTTCTAGGTAGTTTCTAGGGAATTACTAGCTCATTGCTAGGGCGTTCTGTGTGGTTGCTAGGGTGTTATGGTTAGTTGCTAGGAAATTGCTAGATTGCTGCTGGGGTGTTTTAGGTGGTCGGGAATTGCTAGATGGTTGCTAGGGTGTTATGGGTAGTTGTTAAGACAGTGTTATATGGTCACAGGGATATTCTAAGTGTTTGCTAGGAAATTTTCTAGATGGTTGCTAAGCTGTTCTATGAGGTTGCTATGGAATTGCTAGATGGTTGCTGGGGTGTTTTAGGTACTTGGTTGGGAATTGCTAGATGGTTGCTAGGGTATTCTAGGTGGTTGTTAGGGAATTTCTATATTGTTGCTAAGCGGTTCTATGAGGTTGCTATGGAATTGCTAGATGGTTGCTAGGGTGTTATGGGTAGTTGTTAGGAAACTGCTAGATAGTTGCAAGGATATTCAAGGTGGTTGTTAGGGAATTTCTAGATGGTTGCTAAGCTTTTTTATGAGGTTGCTATGGAATTGCTAGATGGTTGCTAGGGTGTTATGGGTAGTTGTTAGGAAACTGCTAGATAGTTGCAAGGATATTCAAGGTGGTTGTTAGGGAATTTCTAGATGGTTGCTAAGCTGTTTTATGAAGTTGCTATGGAATTGCTAGATGGTTGCTAGGGTATTCTAGGTGGTTGCTATGGAACTGCTAGATGTTTGCTGGGGTATTCTTGATAGTTGCTAGGAGATTACTAGATCATTGCTAGGGCGTTCTATGTGGTTGCTATGGAATTGACAGATGTTTGCTGGTTCTAGGTGGTTGCTAGGGAATTATTGCATGACTGCTAGATGCTATAGGCAGTTGATTGGGAATTTCTAGATGGTTGCTAGGGTGTTCTAGATGGTTGCTAGGTGGTCACAAGGGTGCTAGTTGTTAGGAAACTGCTAGATGGTTGCTATGGTGTTATAGGTAGCTGCTAGGAAACTAAAAATGTACAGATTGTTACAAGTAGCTGCAAGAGACTTTCTAAATAGTTCCAAGGCTGTTCAATGTAGTTGCTAGGGTATTGTAAGATGGTTGCTAGGCAATTGCTCTGGTTCCTGGGGTGTTCAATGTAGTTGCTAGGGATTTTTTTTTAGATAGGGTGTTCTAAGTAATTGTTTTGGAAGTTGCTTGATGGTGACTTCAAGTAAAGTAAGTAGGTTTTATTCAGATTTCTAGCCCTAAATGTGAAAATTACAAAAATGATTGTGAGACGATTATGTGACGATTAAACCAAATGAATCAGTTTTTGGTACAGTTGTTCGCAGTACCTTCGTCAGTAACTGCGTGTGTCCTGCTGTGGAAGGCCTGTAGGGGCTTGAGCCGTGGACAACTAGAGGCTGTGTGTGAATGCAGATGTGGCAAACCTAGACGCCTCTCTCGGGTTTGGCAAGCCGGATAAATCTATTTCCCTGGCTAGGAAAGGGGCTTCCAGCTGAACCAGCTCCCACACAAACACAACCTTGCCCACTGGCTGATTTTATTTAACCATTGGTCAAAAGTACTTAATAATATTTAAAGAGACAGAAGGACGTTTCTTCGCCAAAACAAAAAAAAGTTAGTTTGCTTCTCCGTCCTCCAGCATTTCCAGTAGAGAATGAGTGAAATGCAAGGAAACAGAGTCTGTTAGGATCGTTCAGGTGGTCATGGCAAACTCAGAAGGAAGACAAGAATTACGTCAGGTTAGCGCAGATGCCGATCTAGTGGTCAAAAATGAGAGAGTATAGTTCTTGGCAATAACAGACTTAAAGGGATAGTTCGTCCAGAAAAGAAGATTCTGTCATTAATTACTCACCCTCATGTCGTTCCAAACCCGTAAGACATCCGTTCATCTTCGGAACACAAATTAAGATATTTTAATGAAATCCGAGAGCTTTCTGTCCCTGCACTGACAGTCTATGCAACTTTCACATTGATGCTTCACCAAGTTCATAAAGAGATCGTTAAACTAATCCATATGAATTGAGAGTCATAGTCCATGTTTTCTGAAGAGGCTTGATTGCTTTATATGATGAACAGATTTAATTTAGGCTTTTATTCTAAGCTTGAGCTTCTGTTTGTCATAACTGATGCATGCATTGATTAAAATTTATATGTGAATAAAAGCCTGAACATGCATCACTGCCTGTATATTAATTTTTATTTTGAATTTTGCATCATAGTAAAACATGTTGAGATAAAAATCTTGCAGTTGTTGTATATTATTTAAATGGATTTGCAGAGTGATACATTTTAATTTTACTGTCACATCAGATGGACTTCATCTACAAGTTTATTAAAAATTCGCATTTTAATTTTACTGTGCGATGGACAATTAAGAATCAAATCACTGAGTATCTGAAATCAGGTTTTCTAATAAAGTGCAGATAAAAAGGCAATAAGTAATTGCCTTTTAATCTCACAATGTTCCATTAAAATCAATAAAGTGCGTGAGAGCGAGAATAACTCAACACTGAACAAAAAATTAACATTTCACACTTTCCAAAAAAAAAATGAAGCATTTGACAATTCGACAACAATATAGTATCTTTACAGTATCATCCGAGGGTGCTCTTGCATTTATTTTAGGGTGTTTATATTTAAAATTGACTTTGACATACAATACGACCACAAGTTTAATTGCAACATATAAACATTGCTATTAATAGTGTTCACTATTTTTTTTTGAATACATGCCATTAACTAACTGCATGATTTTTACTGTACATTTCTGCCATTGACATAGTCACCACTGACAACTTAATTTTATGTAAAGCTGCTTTGCAACGATTTGTAGCATGAAAAGTGCTATACAAACAAACATGAGTTGAACTGAATTACTCGCCGGACCCCCGGTTGAAGACCCTTCATTCAAAATTTATTGTTTTGCTTTTTGAAGATGAATGAATGTTGCTTTGAAATGACGTGAGGGTGAGTAAATGATGACTGAATTTTCATTTTTGGCTGAACTATCCCTTTAAATACCCAGAACTCCAATACATACTGTACATGTTATTTTCAGCCCTGCATTAGATTCTTTTGACAAATCCCATTACAGATACAGTACGTTTAACTCAAGGAGTTAAACTCTGGAGAAAGTAAACGTTAGCATTCATATTCATCCTAATGGCAGATGTTGGGTCACCGGTGAAGCATCTGTGTGATTGCAAAACAACCACACATACATGCTGAGGCTAACTGGAACATGTTAACCAGCCAAACCCTGACCGAATGACAGTCTGGGGTAAATCACCATCTTTAATCTTCTGGTTTGCTCAATTCGGTTGTGTCATCTGCCTATGAAGTGCTAGCACAGCGCATAAATTAACTCAGACAAATGAAATGAGTCAAAGTGTGGTTTTCCGCAGGACATTTGTGTAAACTCTGCTATTAGCATTTACAGTAAATAGAGGTTGATCATTTCACTGACTCGCACGCTTTGGTATTCAAGAGGGTTTGGTATTTTTATTCACCTTGTCATTTATTAGTGGCATTTGTTACTCTAACATTACGTAACTTTAGAGCATAATTAGTCTGCTCGTGGCAAGACATGGTTTTGTTCATGGTTTTAACTTCAAACCGTTTCTTCTGGCTAAAATACGAGTCCATAATCCAGTATAAAAATGTATAAAAATGCAACATAGGGAAAATCAAATTAATTAGAACATGGTTTAAAATGTCACTAGGTCTTGGAACAGATCCAATGTATCAGAGTATATGCGCAGATTGCAGTCAATACAGAAAAAATATCTATTAATTATATCTTTTACATTTTGATTGAATGAATGTAGTGTCTTTAAACGCAAGTAAACAAAGACATTATAGTAAATATTAATATTAAACGTGACCCTGGAGCACAAAAGCAGTGTTAAGTCTCTGGGGTATATAGCCAAAAATACATTGTATGGGTCAAAACTATCGATTTTTCTTTAATGCCAAAAATCATTAGGATATTACGTTAAGATCATGTTCCATGAAGATATTTGGTAACTCTCCTACCGTAAATATATTAAAACTTAATTTCTGATTAGTAATATGCATTGCTAAGAATTCATTTGGACAAATTTAAAGGAGATTTTCTCAATATTTAGATTTTTTTGCACCCTCAGATTCCAGATTTTCAATATTGTCCTCTCCTAACAAACCATACATCAATGAAAAGCTTATTTATTCAACTTTCAATTAAAAAATTGACCCTTATGACTGATTTTATATATAAAACAAAGTATATACTTGTCACAGTTATGCTAAGCCACGGGTGTCCAAACTCTATCCTGGAGGGCCACTGTCCTGCAGAGTTTAGCACCAACCCTAATTAAACACACCCAGCTAATTAAGGTCTTACTAGGCATACTAGAAACTTCCAGGCAGGTGTGTTGAGGCAAAACTTTGCAGGACACTGGCCCTCCAGGGCCGAGTTTGAACTCTAAGCTAGCCATTGTTTTTCTATCTCATGGAGAAGTCATTTGTGTGCATTTGACCTGTTTGTATTTATATGACATCATTCTTTTGTCTTTTTTGAAGTCCTCTTGGAAACACATTGGACTCGAATAAAGCGCAAAACCGTCTGCACGCACATCAACATGTGTGACGCATTCTTCATGTGGCGTGAAAACACAGTGACAGATGCCATCCTGACAATTGGACGCCATAAAAGCAGCAGATTGGTAGTCCTTTAAAGATTTTAATGAAGCTAAATTAAAAAATTACGGCATGGTGACAAACAAGACCATCGTTTTATGCGGACGCTTCAAACACTGCCATGCCGCAACAATCACCCCCTGAGCAACTTTATATTGAGGCTCAATCCATCAAGCGCCCATCTGGTGTAACAGTGAGCTTGTTTTGAAGTGCGCTCTTAAAACTGTAGAAGAAGGGATGTCAAGGAACAAAGCATTTCTGTGGTTTGTTGGGTTTCTCTGTCAACAAAAATGAACCATCTGAACAGATGAGTGACATACTAGTGCCATTAGCAGTACTGAAGAATCATTACTTCATAAGTGTGTGTGCGTCCATCTGTGGGCCGCCACGTTTACATTTGTTAAAAGATCTCTACTGAAGGCCTCGGGTTTTGTCTCCATGGGAAGAAAAATCTCAGATGATCTCTTAATATCTCAGTTGTTTCTCCTAGGCAGATTATGGGGAGCAAATAGAGACTTTTGCTTAAATCAGATGTTTCTCCTTATATAACATAAAGCTGGTTGGTATACATATAATATAGACAATTGATTAGATGTTTTTTAGATGCCATTTTTTGGTGTAATTTAATGCTGTACACATCCGTAATGTATTTCATTTGCCTTTATTTGAGGTCTTTCATATGGACAATTGCAATTAATTAGATTTTCTTATTTATTTATTTTTTTAAATGTTGATTTAATTTTAATGCCTTTCTAAATTCTGTGCACATATGTCTTGTCTTTGAATTATCTTTCTTTGATGGTTTTTATATAGACAATTGCAATTAATTTGATTGCATTTTAAATTTGTATTAATTAAATTTTTTGTCTAATTCAGTACTGTGCACTTTTGTAATGGGCTTTTATGGACAGTTTATATATATACAAATCCAATTAATTTGATTGCATTTATACTTTTCTATTTTTTAATTTTATTTTATTAATTACATTTTTAATTCTAATTTTTAATTTTAAAGTAAGTCGCTTTTGTGTCTTATTCAAAGCTGTACACATATGCAGTGTCTGTATTTGAGGGCTTTTATAGAGACAATTTATAAGGCTTTTTTTTTTACTTAAAAAAGATTCTTATATATATATATATATATAGATATATATATATATATATATATATATAACTGCATGACTATATATATATATATATATATATATATATCAATATTTTGCATGTTCATGTTATTTAAGGGATTTTCAAGCTGAAAATTTTCAAGTAATTTTATTTAAGATCATCAAAGAAAACTGCATGACTAGACATTCACTGCATTGCTTGAATTACTGCATACCATAATTCCCTGAAATTTAACTAAGTCATAAATCTAAAGACTCCTGTTAGCTTGATTGATTGTTGGTTATCAGGAGTTGTAGGCATGCCAGCTGCTATTAACCATTGCCATACCACAAACACACACAAAGTACCACCCAAAACCAGTTTGCATTCATGTACAATACTATATTTCTGGTGTTGCCATGACAACATTTTTTCTTCTAAGAATGCTGAGTATTCATTCTAAGCTTTAAAGTATTAGCTTCTCAGAACATGCTTATTAAATGTACTCCATATAATCCAGTGAAATCATATGTGTAATCCTGGGCGGTTGCTTTTCACCACAAGGGGGAGTGTTGTTTTCTCATTCCGCAGAGAGGTAAACTCTCTTTCTGAACCTGCATGCAAAAAAAAATATAAATAAATAAAAATACTACATATTTTTTAAACACATCATTGCATTAGATAAAGACTTTTACTTTTTTAAAAAAAATTAAAAATTCAACCCAACTGATTGCAATTGTCTATATAAAAGCTCTCAAATAAAGACAATTTAAAGACATTACAAATGTGTACAGCATTGAATTAGGCAACAAACTAAAAAAAAAAAAAAATTCACTTATTTGAAATGTTCACTGTTTTAAATAGTTTTATGCAAATATGCATCTTTTAAATCGCTTGTAAACCATCAGCCTCTTATAAGCAGATTTGATGATTTTTCTCTTGAACTTTCTTAGAGGATATAAAAATAGACATATCAGTTGAAACATGAGCTTTAAAGTCTATGCTGATAATACAGCTCAGATAATTGTGTTTCTGCCAAATTTGATGAGACATGTTCGGGTTCATTTTGAGTTTTGAAGACTTTTTGATTTGGGGATTATTGTTGAGATCTATTTTGAAGCTGTAGAGAAGAAACATATGAGACTTTGAATCTCTTTACTTCCCATTTAATCTGAAATAGAAACGACTGAAATATTAAACGTCTTATGGAAATGCATCCTAAAAACCAAGCACTGTTTCAAATGCATTTCTAAATCTAACATTTTTATCCACAAAATAGGTTTTTATGTTGGTACATTGCATGCAAATCTGTTAGTAAACCAACCACTGATTCAAATGCATTGCTTCATATAGTATTTGACACACACATACACAAAACAATTTTGAATATGTAATGCATTGCTAAATACAATGTTTGCACCCACAAAACATGTTTTATGGTGGTACATTGTATCCTAATCTATTAGTAAACCAACCACGGATTCACATGCATTACTTAATATATTGTTTGGACCCAAAACCAATTTTTATTATGTAATGCATTGCTAAATAAGTCATTAAAACCCACAAAACATGTTTTTTATGTTGATGCATTGCATCCTAATCTGTTAGTAAACCAACAACTGATTCAATTGCATTGCTTTTTATATTGTTTGGACCCCCAAAAAAACTTCTGAATGTGTACTGCATTGCTAAAATAATGTTTGCATCATTTATGGTGGCACATTGCATGCAAATCTGTTAGTAAACAAACCAGAGAATCAAATGCATTGCTTAATGTATTGTTTGGACCCCCTCCCCCCTAATAGAAAAAAACAAAACTTTTTTTTGAATGTGTAAAGGTACAGAATCATGCAGTCAGGACTTATGCAAGAGACTCTCTCATGTCCCTCCCCCTGTAGCCCAGTTCATGAAATATCAGCTATGAGACATGTATGCATGGAACGATCACTTAGTTGCATGATTGTGCAATGGACTTACAGCCAATTTCATTATGAAAAGGGAGGGCTGAGCCTGGATGCCTTTCATTTGCAGTCTGTGCAGCCAAAGCACGTGCTTCATGCCTGTAAAATGCTCTCATCTGTGAGAGTAAAGCTGAAGGGGCGTGGATAAAGGCTTGAGTTACCTGCCCTAGACTTTCACCTGCGGAGAAATGGAAAGAATTTAACAAACCAGCAGCAGCAGCGGCAAGTCGATGAGCCTGGAACATAAAACCGTCGGCATTCCACCCGAGAGAGAGGAGGAGGAACTCGAAGCGCACGGCAGGTTCACCTGAAAACATTCGACTCGCTCCTCCTTGAAAACGCAGCGTGTGTAAGCCTCAGTCTCGCTTTCAGACCCGAGAACGAGACGGCTAAGCATCCCAGAGGGTGAGCTGAACCCTGACTATGGCTCTCAGGTTTCTAACTCTACAGGGAATCAGAAAGACACGTCGGAGAGACAGAAAGAGCGTGTTTACCTGTGCAGGTGGAACGGAGTGGCCGATGTGAGCTGGACTTCTGCACTGATCGGACACCATGGTCAGACCCCTACGCTTGTGGATCTTTAACGTGCTCCTGTGTTTCGGCATCATTTATTCTCGACTCGGGTAAGCAGAGGATCTACTTTATGCTAAGTATGTGCT
The DNA here is from genome assembly GCF_018340385.1 of Cyprinus carpio. Lineage (NCBI taxonomy): Eukaryota > Metazoa > Chordata > Actinopteri > Cypriniformes > Cyprinidae > Cyprinus > Cyprinus carpio. The sequence continues at coordinate 1,706,682 of NC_056596.1, read as the reverse complement.
TTATACACAAAGCATTTGATGTTTACGTTTGGGTAGTTGACACATGAGGTCATTTCCATGTAGGGCTAATATAGTTACATAAACTAAAACTTTACTTGGAATCAAATAAACATTAACTGAAATCAAATAAAATATAAAAAAGCCTTACATTTCAGCTAGATGTATTTAGTTTAACTTGTACTAAAATAACTAAAACTGAGTAAAAGTATTAAAATAATGATAATAAAATAACTGTCCTTGAGCTGCATTTTTTCTCAACATCAAGATTTTAAGTTAGAGTTTATATAAATGTATGTGCATTTTAGATAATTTCACCATATTAATCAATTTTCTGCCTTCACTTGTTCTTCTTAAATGCTCCTGGAGTGCTTTTAAGAGTGCACATATCCATATATGTTTCTGATTATTATGAGATCATAAAAGATGCATTGTTTAACAGTTTTTGATGGATTATGAAATTTCACAACACAGAACATGTCAACTTTCCACAAGTATTTCATGTCTGTTTACTAATGGGAAAAAGTAAATATGTGCACTTATTACAGGTTATCACACCCAAACACTAACCCAAAATTTAATATCTTGATTCATTTTGGAGGTTGAAATGCCACATTAGTTGAATAAAATTCAAATTATTTATGGCATTTTGTCCAGCATTTGTACTGAGCTTAGGTTGGCGCACTTTCTAATCTAAAAGACTGCATTGCAATTATTACGATTATAAATACATGTAATTGATCAGAAAGTATGTACTAAAAGTGATATTCAGAACTGTACACCTGCTCACTGATCCTTTAAAGCCGGAGCTGAAGGTCTTTACAGCTATTTTTCACTGCATTTGCTCCATGTTTTTCTTAGTTAACTAGTTTAAAGGAAGATCCATGCTGTGGTTTTCTCTTGCTTTCACCTCTTTATACCCTCAGTAATAACAGCATGCCGAGTTGTATTTCCACATTCCTTCACCCTCCAGTTTTGCAAGACCTCACCTGAATTCTTGAGGGATTTGTTCGTATTCCAAGAGAGGGTCGCCTGTCATAGTCTTTTCGTGATTAACTTGATATATTTAACTCTTTGCTCTCATTTATTTGTTTTTATTCAGTGCATATGCACTGCCACTTGAGAAATTATACTCTCAGCAATGCAAAATGGAATTAGGATATCATATCTAGATCTGCGTATGCCTTTGCATGCACAAACAGATCATCATTTATCCACCTTTTGAAGTGGAAATCCATTCATGCCGCTGTTATTCATCTGAAACAGGTGATTATACAGCTTAGAGCAACTTATAAAATCGAAAACCACCTCATGGGTCACCTTTTTTCTAATTTTTGGAAGCACATTTGTCATAACCTCAAAGTTCTGAGATTAATCGTGCAATCTTTAGCAGACATAAGGTGGCTCACAAGACCTCATATGACTGAAAGCATGCTTTGAGATCTCTTGATAATGTGGGGTCTTGTCAGGTCAAACCTGTTTTGTCACCCCTGAGGCTTGAAATCTGTCACTATACCCCCTTTGCTCTCTTTCACTATGATGGCATACAGCACATGCAGGTACAAGCGCTGCATTTCACTGAGCGCATTAATAAAGCTGGCCTATAGATTCATGGGTTGTTACTTAGACCAGCGTCCTCATGTTTTAAATTCTAACAAAGTTCCTTAATGTTCAGTTTAGAACCTACAAAGAACATTTTAGCTGAAAAAACAAACAAACAAACAAAAACAGATTAAGACTGTTAGTAGGTACCAAAGAGGGTTCTGCTGTTGATAAAAGCTGTAATTAATATATAGTGAAAATGTGAATAAAGTGAAAAGCAACGACAGAATTAATGGTCTGTCGATTCAAAGATTCTAACAGAAAGTGCTCAGCATCTGCTGTTGCTATGGTGACTCATGCAACGCAATTTCTGTTCGCGACTCGCGAGCGTCTATTTAAAGGGTTACTCCACTGCAAAATGAAAATTTTGTTATTATTCACCCCCATGTCGTTCCAAACCCGTAAAAGCTTCTTTGTTTCTCCAAATCAGCCTAGTGCTATTTTGGCAAATCTGAGCAGTACGCAGGCGGCGTACGCTCTTCTGTATCAGCTGCGCTGTGCCAATGCGCTGTTTTCACTCAAACCAAAGCGTAAATTCACGTAAAAAAACTTATCCTTGTGGCGCGGCTGACACAGAAGAGCATACGCTGCCTGCGTACTTTTCAGATTTGTCAAAATGGCGCTACGCTGATTTGAAGAGACACAGAGTAGAGGGATTGTTGAATAAAGTCATTATTTTTGTTTTCTTCGCTTACAAAAAGTATTCTCGTCTCTTCATAACGTTACGGTTGAATCACTGATGACTGATGGAGTATTCTGACGATGCTTTTCATACTTTTCTGGACCTTGACACTGTTACTGTATTTATTTGGCAGTCTATGGGACAGTCTCAAGCCTCCCGGCTTTCATCCAAAATATCTTAAATTGTGTTCCGAAGACGAACGAAGATTTTAAGGGTTTGGAACGACATGGGGGTAACATTAAGTGATTAATGACAAAATTTTCATTTTGTGATGGAGTATCCCTTTAATACCACGTGAAAATACACAGATTTTGCATACAACAAGTGAGTGACCAAGAAGGTTGAGTGACCACAAAAGTCAGGGAGTGTATTTTTAGTTTGCAGTAAATAAATGTTCACGAATGCAAGTCGCTGAAAAGGTAACCATAGCAACCGTTCGCACGCGCTCCGTCAGGATCATTATTGGATGCAAAAATGATGAAACGTTGTATTTATGGTCTATCAATTCAAATATTTAAAAGTAGAACGCGCTCATCGTCTACTGTTTCTATGCTGACTTTCGCAATGTGCGCGATGTTTGCAAGCGAATTTCAAAATACATATTTTTGCATTTAAGCATTTAACAAAATTCTAAGAAGGTGGAGTGACCACAAAAAGTTAGTCAGGTAGCGTATTTCCACTTCACAGTAAATAAATGCTCAGTAAATAATGCTCCGTCAGGTTCATAATTGGACAGAATATCGATAAAACATGTTTATTGTCATTGTTTATCACAATATTATAGGTTTGCATATCCTAAAAACGTAATGTTTTGTTTTGAAAGTCTTTTAAATTACGTGTTTTGCGCTCAAATACATGTTTGCGCCGGACGAATGTTAGAAAATAGGCCTACCTTTATAAAAGTAGAGCCCAGGAAGTGGCTGTATACTTCGCACGCAGATTAAAAATAAATCAAATGGATATTTTCAGTGGAATACATATACTGTGACAATATGTAAAGCTGTAGGGATCGCCGGTTACCTCTCCAGCGAGCACGGGCGCGCTGTCAATGTGGCCCCTAGTGGCCCCTTTATCCAAAAGTGGGCGGATGGTGGTGTGATGGTGCCGTCCTCTGCCCAATGGCAGCCCGGAGTCTCCGGAGAGTAGAGAGCCACTTCTGTTTCCATCCCCAAATCCCCCAAAACCCCATCAGCCCGCTCCGACTGAACGAGCCGCGCGATGACACAGCGCGTCTCCTTCGCACACGCACGCGTCTGGGAGTTACGCGCAGCCTGAAAGAAGCTCCGTTCGCGAACATCATCACGGACGCGCAACTGGAACTAAACGCGTCTCATTCTCTCAGTCCGTCGGAAAAGCGTCCGTATGTCACCATGATCCTCTTCTCCTCGCGCAGTGTGCTGCTGTCTGTCTATTACCCGCAGATCTTCCTCATCCTCACCAGCGGGAGCTACCTGTAAGTTTCAAAACGTCTAAATCTCTAGATTTCATGCTCGTGCGATGCAACACTAAAGTTTGGACGCACTTGACTAGATTTCTCTCTCACGATGGCTTCAGCGCTTTACAGTGAGCCTATATACGAATCGCTTTACAAAACGAACCTTTAAATGAATGTTTTGAAATGTATTAGTAGGACAGGTGATGGAAAGACACCTAACAAGTGCCTAGCATGCATGGGATCTCCTTTGATACTGTATGAAAAACATCCCACATCCTTTACAGTATCCCAAAGGAGCATGTACAGGATTCATGTTGGATTTTCTTTCATAATATGGAACTAATTTAAGATCCCATTGGATTTATTCATTTTTTATATATATATTTCTTATGCAATACTGGACAGATAAAGAAAGTATCTTGGAGTTTTTTATGTGCATTTTAACTAGGAATTGTCAAAGCTATGATGAAGAATTATGTTTTAAAAGATCTAGTTTTTGTTTGGAACTTTAAGGAAAATCCATGCTGGAATCCTTTAGAATTGCTGGCTTTTATTTATTTATTTATGTATTTATTTTTTACTATGAATTTGGTTGATGAATGTTCCTTAGTGAGCGGAGCTCGAATCTAGACAAAGAAGAAGCTCAACTATAAGATAAATTTCATTTGCATCACTACATCATTCCCAGAATTATTTTTTCAGAGTTTGCATCACTTAACTATTAATCTAAAATGTTAAAAATAGTCAGAATAAAGAGCGAGTAGATGTGTCTAAACCTCTGACTGATCGTGTTCGAGGATGGATTAATAAAACATTAACGTTTAGCATTGATCCAAGGAGATTTCTGCATCTGGACTGGTTTTTTCTGAATGAGCCTGTGACGCATTGAGTAAACACGGTAGTTAATATTTGATTTAGATAAGCTTAATGAATGATTCCATGTTGATGGTGTTAATTAGACACTTAGGAACCAGTGTTAAAATGCAAGGTTGAGTTTAATCTAATTTGTTAGATTTTTTTCTCATTCTCATGTAAATCTGAAACTTTAAAGGGAAGCCCATGATCTAACAATCTAAAGAATGTTTTGTCAGGTGTGATGTGGTGGTTTTATTCTGATTATTTAATACAGATGAATCATCTTAATCATTTTTAGGGTCAGGATAGATAGAAATACCTCTTTAATGTAACAACAACTGAATATTTCCACTTGTTACAGTGTAGAAGAGGGTATTAAAGTGCAAATCTGGTTCGGGCTGAGTGTTCAGTGTTGAAGCTGAATGGAAGAGAATTTCATTTGGCCACTGAGTGGCAGAGAAGCTCAGTAAGATCCATCAATAAAGTGTGTGTTCAATTATGAGTTACTTTGGTTTTATAGACAGACGGTTCCCTGGTTCAACCTTCACCTGCGCTAAACACCCACTCAAAGACGTCTTGCATGCAAATGCATTGAATTACAATAATACTAATGAAGTCCCATACAGTGGGGCTAGCTGTCACACTGAATATTTCTCATTTAATGTTTATTTCTGTGCAAAAACAGAGCCTAAAGCAATTGAACACCACTGTTATTGCTCAAGGAAAAAAAAGGTGCAGTTCGGTTAATGCATATTGATCTCTATAGCGGGGTAAGTTGTCACAATGTATCAGGGTTATCTATTTATATCACAGGCCAATTTAAGGCTTTTCAGCATAATGTAAACAATGAAACCACAAGAATATAGAAGTTAACACACTTTAATTGAAACTGAAGTTGACCTGACTTTTATGAATTCTACATTTTACGAAAATGTGCATTGTAAAAATTTAATAGACGACTAGGTATTAGAAAAAGCATTGCTGGAGCAAACCAGTATTTTTGTGATTTGACTCAAAGTCCTTATGAGAGCTACTCTGTGTGACAACTAGCCCCAGTCTCCCCTAGATTTACATTCATTCATATATTTACATTTACACGTTTGAGTACATTGTGTTTGCATCTCGTCCAAATGAAGTTGTCAACTGAACAGCATGTTTGACTGACAGCAATGCATTTGGTCTCCAAGCTGGTCTGTAATGTTTTTTTTCCCCAAATAATTTCATCTCTTTGTCAAATGACCTCCAGACCAAGGTCCTAATTTAGCAGCTGGAGACCCCAAACTCAGTTTTCAAAATAGATGTGGGTTTTTGCTGGCGTTTAAGTGGGTAAAGCATTACAAATCACCTCAAAAATTAAAACCATCTTAATTCGGCACATCTCAAACTTTATAAACCATATTTATTCGGAATGTTGCAAATTTGATACATTTTGTGGCAAGGTTACACTTCAAAGCAAGGTTAAAAGGGAAGTACGTGGTACATTTGGTCCCCTCCGATTCTACATAAATGGTTGCATACTTAAAATAAAATGTAAAATAAAAAAACATTGGCTTCTGTTATCACAATGCGTTTTCATACAAAACCCATACATTGAAAACTCCCAGCATTTCTATTTAATCCCAAATGATAAAACAACTTATTTTGGGGATAAATATCATTTTATTATGTCCCATTAGTATGAAGCATTCTCTGCTATTCTCTAAGAGACATAGTCTTAATAAATTGCAGTTTTAGACGTATAAATAGGCCCATAAAAGTCACATTTGCTCTTTTTCTCAACGCTTAAAGATGTACAGTCTGAGGTTTGAAAGTTTTCCGGTGCCACTTTGTCCATGTTGGTAGCTTAGAGTTTGTTTTAGCAGGATTTGTTTTAAGTAGAATGGACTGGGTTATAGCTGGAGCCAAGCGCACAGGGAACATTTATTTTCTTGTGTTTAAAAGTAGAGTGCATTTACTCATCCCGTGGATTATTTATTCCTCATTTACCAGGAAATCCTACTCATGTTTGAAATCTTCCTCATGAGACAGAACTGATTTATTTAGTCATATTTTATATGGACCACAATTAAACTTACACTCGGGGCAATTTAAATGTAGGGTCAGTTGGTAAAAACATGGTTCTTTTCAGATGGGAAAATACCATGTGTGTTTTGTAGGAGTTACTTTTTAAAGGACAAATATATTGTGTGCTACCTGTAAACTTGAGGACTAGTTAAGCAGCCTTTAAACATGCCGCCAGCAGGTGACAGTTTGTATTTTAGAACAGACTGAGGTTGATATTGATTTTCTTGAATTATCTTTGTCTCAGATGTCAAATTGAGTCACAAAATGAGTCAGTAGTTGACAAACTGTAGTGTACAGAGCTATAAAGTTAATGTGAGAATGTGTAAAAGCTCAGCTCATTTGGTTTTTGAGAAGGGTTTGATGAGACATACTTTTAAGACCCTGATTTTTTTCTCTCTGATCTTTTCTGTGAAATATCTGAGAAACATGAGATTTAAGTGAAAACACACTCTTATTGACGTCTAGGAGAATCTCAGTGTGTGACGTTCATATTCCTGAGGCTCACTGCTTTGCGTTTTACGTCACAATAACCTGCTCTGAAGGATCCAGTCTATATTCAACTTGTTTAACCAGAAACAACGTCAGTCGGTACTTTATGACTGTGGATGAGCAGGACAGCCATAATAAGAGGTTTTAAATGAAAGCCAAATAAATTAAAGAAAAGAGGGTGGAGTGTTTCATTTGTTTCTAGAGCAGCATGTTCTGTGGCCCACAAACTGATTTATGTAGCTATGGGAAAAAACATTTGAAGATTAAACTATGTGATTACTATATCATATGAATTATTATCATATCACATTATGTATGCGTATACATTATATATTTTTTTATATCTATATATGAATTTATTCATTTATTTATTTGCCCAGGAAAACTTTTTACAATGCTGAGATGTTCTAGTTGCCAGTGTGTTGCTATGCAGTTGCTAAGGTGTTTTGAAAGTTTTGTAGCAGTGTGTTGCTATGCAGTTACTAAGGTGTTTTGAATGTTTTGTAGCTTGTTATGCGGTTGTCAGGGTGATGCTATGCAGTTGCTAAGATGTTTTGAATGTTTTGTAGCTTGTTATGCGGTTGTCAGGGTGATGCTATGCAGTTGCTGAGGTGTTTTAAATGTTTTCTAGCATGTTATGTGGTTGCCAGGGTGCTGCTATGCAGTTACTAAGGTGTTTTAAATGTTTTGTAGCACGTTATGTGGTAGCCAGGGTGTTGCTATGCAGGTGCTGAGGTGTTTTAAATGTTTTGTTACCATGTTATTTTCTATCCAGTTACTAACTATTCACTTACTTATGTATCTTAAAATGTTGTTTGTAGTCAGGGTGATGCTATGCAGTTGCTAAGATGTTTTGTAGCTCGTTATGTGTAAAATGTTTTGTAGCATGTCATGTGGTTGTCAGGGTGTTGCTATGCAGTTACTAAGTTGTTTTAAATGTTTTGTAGCATGTCATGTGGTTGTCAGGGTGTTGCTATGCAGTTACTAAGTTGTTTTTGAATGTTTTGCAACTCATTGTGTGGTTGCCAGGGTGTTGCTATGCAGTTGACAAGTTTTTTTATGTTTTGTAGTTAGTTATGTGGTTGTCAGGGTGTTGCTATGCAGTTACAATTATGTATCTCATCATGTTATTTAACCAAAACAAATTAAACAATACAATATTAAAATAAATAACAAAAGATCTTAATCATATAAAATTTTTTCAAGGTTTTTGATGGAAGTTTCTTCTGCTCACCAAAGCTGGATTTATTTGATAAAAAAATGCAATAAAAATAGTAAAATATAATTACAATTCAAAACAACTGTTTTCAATTGTGATATCTGTTAAAATGTAATTGATTTCTGTGATCAAATCTGAAATTTTTATAATAAACATTACTCCAGTCTTCAGTGTCATATGATTCTTCAGAAATCTTTGCTGCTTAAGAAACATTTCAGATTTTTATGTGCTGCTTCATATTTTTGTGGAACCACAATATAAACATTTTTCCAGGATTCTTTGATGAATAGAAAGTTCAAAAGCTTTTTCTTGAGAAATTATTTGCATTTCTATAAATAAGCATATTTGCAATCAATATTTATCTCATGTTGCATTGTATTCCCGGATTCCCAAGGATACATAGGATGCTGTTTCCAGAATCTTGCTATATTACTTTTTGAAGGTGCCTATGATGCTCTCTAGGTAGGCAGCACACAAGGTTTGGAACAGATCTACAGATTTGGCAGCGAAACTTCATAGTCCTCACAGCGGCCCACCTAATGCCCAAACACACTGGTTTGGATGGCTTTGGAGGCGCTGCATCGCGCCACTATATTAACGTGTGGTGGAGTGTTAGTTTGTGTTCACTGAAGGGTTTAAATAAACATACACTTTTAGCTGCTCGCCCCTCGCGACTCCATTATATGCAGAAACAGGAGATGTTTCTTAAACACAGAGCGAGAGAGGGGTCCCTTGACTGCATCCCACATGTGGTTTTGTATTTAAGAGTAATTCTTAAGCCTTTGTGGACATGGAAACACAACCAGAAAAGAAGCAAACCAGCCGTATCCGATTTCCAATGAACATTCCGCGTCTTTGTTCCGCGCCGTTTGATCTAGTTTGACGGGGAATCCATAAGTCGCAGCTATTCTCCCAGCAGCGACACCGTCCCGTCCACCCCTGCGTGCCGTTTCTGCTGACACACACATTGCTTGTCGCAACTCGCCCCGCTTGCGGTGCAGTCCTCGGCAGCCAGTAACGTCACTCTTCAAAGTTGGCATGCATCTTTACAGACCTCGTCTCTGACATGTTTGAAAGGCACATATCTGAACGGGTTCAATGCTCGTAAACATAAAAGCCCGCTTGTTTAGCCGCGCGGGTTTTTGCAAACACAGAGCACCGAAAATACTCAGCGCGCATATTAAGAGCGCTGTCAAGGGCTGTATCAACACGAAAAGCCATATGATGACAGAGATGTGTGCGTTTGGAACATGACCCACGTTGTGTGGTCACAGTTGCATGAAAATATGAGTTGAATCAAAAAAGGGGGCATGAAAAATATGATCTTTATAACCAGTAACACATTGTTCTGTTCTGTTGAGTATTTTGCACTCTTGTTTTCTATGCTGTTCTGTTTAATTCTGTTCAGTCATGTTCATTTGGCGGTGTTCTATTTTGCTTTATTCTATTATGTTCTTTTCTGATATATCATGTTAAGTGGTGGTGTTCTGTTTTATTCTGTTTTTTTTTTTTTACAGTTATATATTGGCCTGTTCAATTGTATTCTTTGTTCTTTTAATTCATGTTCAGTTACAGTTCAGGTTCAATTCTATTTTTACTCATTCACTGTTTATCTTTTCTATTCTATTGGTTTTCATCCCATTCTGCTCTAGAGTAATGTCTTGTATTATTCTATTCTATATTACAGCTATGGGTTGGCCTATTAAATTTTTGTTAAATTCTATACTATTTTGTTCAATTATATTCTGGTCACTTTTATTCTATGTCTTCTTTAGTTATGCTGTTATGGTCTGCACAGTTCTATACTATTGTAATCATTTATGTTCAGTTATATTTTTCTTTTTCTTTGTTTTTGTTCTGTTCTGCTCTAAATGTATGTCTTGGTCTATTATATTCTAGAATATTGATTTTATTCTATATTAAAGTTTTATTTTGTTGGCCTATTCACTTCTGTTCAGTTCTATTCTGTTTTTTTTTTCATTTATATTTTAATCACTCTTATTCTATATGTTGTTTTCAGTTATGCTGTTTTGGTCTATTCAATTCAATAAAATTGTATTCATTAATATTTTATTTATAAATTTTTACATTCATCTATGTTTTTCTTTCCTATTCTGTTTTTTCTTCTGCTCTACATTCTATTCTATTCTATTCTATTCTATTCTATTCTATTCTATTCTATTCTATTCCATATTACAGTTATGAGTTGGCCTATTCTATTCTGTGTTGTTCGGTTTATATTCTGTTTTGTTCCATTATGCCATGTTCAGTTATGATGTTTATCCAATTCTTTTCTTTTTTATTCATTTTTGTTCAGTTATATTTTTCTTTTCTACTCTATTCAGTTTTACCCTATTCTGCTCTGTAGTCACAGTATTTCCTGGTCTATTCTATTATTTTCATTTATATTCTATTTATATTCACTTATGTTCAATTCAGTTCTGTTTTGTTCAGTTCTATTCTGCTCACTTTTTATTCTATGACATGTTTAGGTGTGCCATTCTGATCTTTTCAGTTCTTTTCTATTTTATTCAGTCATGTTTTTCTTTTCTATTCTATTTGTTTCCTTCCTATTCACTACATACATTTATTTCTACATACAATCTAATTCAATCTATATTAAATACATGTATTAGCAAACATACTCACGCAAAAAAAAATCATTTCTTTTTATTTTTTTATTTATTTATATTCTACTCACCTTTATTCTCTATCATGTTGAGTCATGCTGTTGTGGTTTATTCATTTCTATTCTATTTTATTCATTCACATTCAGTTATGTTTATATTTTTATTTTCTACTCTTCTACTCTCTGCTCTACATTTATGTCTTGGATTCTATTCTACTATTCTATTCTACTGAATCTTTCTTTACTTCTTTTTCGGTTCTGTTTTACTTAGTAACATTCTACTCACTTTTATTCTGTTTCATGTTCAGTTATGCTGTTCTGGTCTATTCAGTTTTATTCTTTTTATGCATTACTGTTCAGTTACATTTTTCAAGTCTATTTTATTCATTCTCGTTCCGTTCTATCCTGTTGTTCTGTTCTATTCTAATATATTATATCCTCTGTATTGGTCAGATCTTTCATATCTCTTTTTCCTCCTACTGTGGATGAATCACATTTGTCAAGCAATAAAATGCATTGGGAAATGAGCAAGATTTAATTAGAGAAAGTTGAAACATCTCACATATCACTTAACACAAATTAAAAATAAAAAAAAAGTTTTATTGTTAAAAATAATTAAAATATAAACAAAACATAAACAACACTTAAGTGCTTAATTCAAGTGCATGTTTAAGGTCATAAACCATCCGCCGCTCCACTCTGTTATCCAATTATCCCAACAACATCCACAACAATATTCACTAGTTGTGTTTGTGTCTCGTCTGTCCCACAGGGCTCTTTCCTCTGTGGTGGCCCTTGGTGCGAACATCATCTGCAATAAGATCCCCGGTCTCGCACCCCGCCAGCGCGCCATCTGCCAGAGCCGGCCGGACGCCATCATCGTGATCGGAGAGGGGGCACAGCTGGGCATCAACGAATGCCAGTACCAGTTCAGATACGGCCGCTGGAACTGCTCAGCGCTGGGTGAACGCACCGTCTTCGGACAGGAGCTGCGAGTAGGTCAGTGCTTGGGTTGTTTTCGGGGTGATGTGATCTCGATTCAGACAATATTACCTTGATTGAAACATTTAGAAATATCCTTAAGCATCGCCATTCATCTCAAGGCAGTTTTGTGAATCTGTCAGTATATGTCTGGGTAATTCATCTAAAATCAAGAGGAAAGATAATAAATATTAAGCCTTTACATTGTTTTCATTTTCATTAATATTATTATGTCCAGATGTTTTCTCTTTTGTATTTTAATGCCCATAATACTTTTTATTATTATTATTATTATTATTCACATAAAACTAAATAGTGATCTGTAATACTACTAATACTGTTAATAATACTATTAATGTATAATGTTTTTTTGCAATATAATAATATTTTGGTTAATTTCAACATTTACTATTGCATCTGTTAACATTATTTCATAGATCTGAGCTGACATGAACTAACAATATATAGTTGTGTTTTTATTAACTAATGTTAACAAAGATCAGTAAATACTGTAACAAATTAATTGTGCATTGTTAGTTAATTTTAGTGTTAATTTTATTGTTAGTTCATTTTAATTTTACTGTTAATTTTATTGTTATTTTAAAGTTCTACTGACTTATTTTAAGTATTTTATTTTATGTATCACTAAAAATAAAAATAAAAATGTTATTAAAATGTGTATGTATCATTTTATATTTTTATTTTATTTACACATTTAAATCCTATTTTAATAATAATATTTTTTTTAAATTCTAGTAAAACATTTAATATAATGACTTTTTAATAAGTATAAATTAAATATAAAAAAAAATCTATAGGACAAATAACTAACAATTTAAAACATGTATGTTTTTTATCATTACAGTAGTGTGTAGGAAAATAAATTTTAAATATTAAATAATTATGAAATACTTTCCAGTTTTTAGCAAATTAAGCAATTAAATTAAGCAAAATGTGCTTAATTGTGGTGAACTGCAAAAAAAAAAGGTCTTAAAAACAAGCTTGATTTTCTTTACTTCCTTTCCTTTGAGATTGACTGCCGTGATGAAAAGAGTGTTTTAATTTAGTTGATGTCTGTGTGGTTATTGTTCAGGTGTTTTGTGAAGCCTGTAGCAATGATGCAAGAGCGTTTTGTGACTTCAGTTCTGCACGAACACAAGTAGAAACAATGCTGTGAAGATAAGCGTATAAATGCTGCTTTGATTAGACAGGATCCAGCCGTTTACTGTGACAAAAGCTCTGAACTCTTTTCAGAAACGGGCAAATGTGGTGTTATGAAAGAAGGCAGTCTTTGTGCTGTGGGCAAACCCTGGTTACACACGCCACGCTGTGCGTGCACACACTTGACCCTCAAAGGCTTGCGAAAGCATGTTTGTGTTGGTGTGATTAATATAGTGCTGATTAAGTGGAACTGAATTCACCTCTGTTCGTTTGATCACACATTGATCGTACACATACACACCAGGTAGAACAGATGCTATCAGCTTACTTACTGCGCTAACATTATGTTTAGAACCTCGTACTAACTATTTCTGCAGTATGTAGTATCTATTGTATCTATAGTATGCATAATGTGCTGTTTTACTGAATTCTGTGCATGCACAGGCTAGCAAAGAGTGCTTTATCTCACAATGCAATGTGCTCTACCTGACCTTCTGTTCCCTGTGTGATGAATGAACCTAAGGTAAAATCACCCATGAGCTTAACCATTTCTAATTTGATTTATTAGATGATCAGAAGTTTAAAGTTACATATTCTTAAACAAAATGCATTTAAAAATATTTAAACATAGACATGTGGGGTGAGAAAGATTATATGTTGATTCAAAGTGAAAATAAGTTTATTTTTCTGACCCGCATTGTTGGTTGACATGGTGTTGCTGTATTCTAAAGGATTTATTTTTATCTTGCAAGGAATTTTTTTTTTGGTGGTGGTTGCTAGGTGATTTCTTCCTGTCTGGAATGAAACGTCTCTAGATTTTTTTCCTCCGGTTCCTCCTTGAATGTGCATTTTTCCCCACCTGTTTTCAGGTCCAGCAAATAAAAATTGAGCAACAAACAACTTAAAAAAACATCACAAAAATCACCTCAACAACAAAAAACATCATAATGAATAAAACACTGCAGAATAAGTTTAATACTAAGTGAGCAATAATAATTTTGATGCTTTCCTCGGAAAACGCCAAAAAACCTGAAATTGCGAATGCATTGACCATCTTGGTAACAGATTGTAGAGCCTGCCACAATCACTCCGTTCTGTCTTTTTCACGCTCGCTCTCTCTCCATCGTATTTATACAGTCAACATGAGCTGGGCAGGCATTTACATTTTCATGGCTTTTGTGTGAAGAGGCATTCCTGAGCGGGTTGCAGGGTGCTTAGCTCTTTCACACTGTCATTTATATATTTCCCCTCATTTAGAAATGTTTTGTTGCTGTTAAACTGTGGTCAAACGCTCTGTAAACTCCCATCACTTCAACCCCACAAAAGGCATCGCTTTGATATTTTAGACTCCTGTGGTGAATCTTTGAACTTTGTTTACTCTCGTCCAATACACGGATGGATGGAATTCTCATTTTTGCTCATTTATAAACTACTTTTATTGGATTTTGCACTGTGTCCTGTAGTCTAAAGCAGTTGTACATCTAGAGAAATGTTGAATTATATTGTTTTCATTGTCTTGAACCCTAATATATATGTATATAATTCTTTTTTTTTCCCTTTTTTTTTTCCGTGTTGATTTGAAGATTAAGGCAACATGAGAACATAATTAACTGTTTTATGTGTAGAATTCAGGGTTATAAATTAGGACTGAGTCTCACAATTTCTAAAAAAAGAAAAGAAAAAAAAATAGAATTGTGAGACAAAAAGTCACAAAAAACAAGCTTTTATGCATTAGTGCACATTATTCCAAACAAAAAAGTATTTTATCAAAATGTAATGTAACTTGCTCCACTTCTGCAACATCATGAATCCCTCTTATATTTTAAACCCCTCCCCTTCAGCCATGTGATGTCATTTGCCACGCCCACTTTACCCTCCAATCAGTTTTTGATTGATTAAATCAAATCCCGGCCCATGTTTTTTTCTCATTGATTGTCCTGTCTTATGTGAAATTACAGTTAAATAGGCTGAGAAAAGCTTTTCATATCGACTATTGCATAATGTCTTGTGACTTTTTCTGTTGTCCGAATAGTTGTCATTTTGCCATTTGACCTTTAATAATGTTTTGCATGTCTCAGTATTTATTTTATCATCTTTTTAGGTGATATTGATTATGTAAATGATCAGTGCAGCTTCTCAATAAACCCTTAAAAATAAAGGTTACAAAAGATTTACAGCCTGAGAAGCTTTTTAAACTTTTGTTCTCAATCTTTTAGGTGCACGGACCCCAAAATATGATCATCCTCATGCTAAAATTTAAAAGGCAGCTATATATTTTCATGTGTAAAAGACCCAGTTTATACTCCGAAAAATTAATATTATAAATATTTGGAAAATATTATTTGTAAAATATTTAGTTTCTGTTATGCTACATTATTACTTGTTTTTAATTACTATAGTACTCTTAGGAGTATTTATTTGTTTTTAAAAAATATATAATTATTATTTATTTTTTTCCCCATATTTATTTTCCTATTTTTTTTCTAACATCTATATTATTTTTAAATATATATAATAAAATTTAATTATTATATAAATTTTTAGTAAACAATTTACTTTATATTTTATTATATATATATAATTTAATTTTTATTAAATTTTTTAGTAAACAATTTACTTTATTAAAAATATATTTTTAGCATTTTTATTTTTTATCACTCATTTATTTTTGCTTTTTTTTTTTTACACTGTTTTTCTCTAAAAAAATTTCCCCAGTTTGAAAACCTCATCTCTAGAAAACCATCTCTGTCCTAGTGTTTTAATGAACCGGAAAACCAATATACTGATCTGACGAACCTATAATGAACATGAATAACTTTTTTTTTTAATCCTCTAAGAGCCATACAGCATAACCCTGCAAAGAAAGCTCAAAGCTCAAGTGCTGCGAAAAGCATGTGGAGCATCTCTCAACTAACAGAAGTTTATGAAATGCTAGTAACTTTATTCACATCTGGCTCTATTTCAGTATGGTTGACGATAAGTGAACGTGTCACTTTGCCGATGGTGGCGGACGTTGAAGTAATTGCAGAAGTTGCCAAAAACCAGCATAAACGCAGAAGCACACAGATCTGAGGCACAGTCACTGACTCATTCCCATGTTGTTCTGTACGTGAAGCCTGTGAATTGTCCTTTTGTGTTGCCGTCAAAGCAATAGTTCGGCCAAAAATGAAGAGGAAAACCATTTTGATGGCTACCTTGATGTTGACTGTGCTCTTGGATGGTTTTTTGATATCGATACGGAGCGTTTTGGCCATTTGAGAGTTGAATTTGTGTGGTCTTGACATCAAAACCCTTGTTTCAGT